>NC_056630.2:288814832-289114832 GCF_002870075.4 Lactuca sativa | reverse complement strand
CTGAAGGCTTTGCTGATGGTTCTGACTCCGACCCTGAAGTGGAGAACCTACCCCCGATGATCCTTGTTCCAAATCCCAACCCTCGTCTGGTTTTTCGAGGCCCGACGCCTCCTTGGGTAGAACGCTTGGAAACCTGGAGCGAAGAGCAAGACCAACCTATGCCGTTTAATGGAGACCGAAGCTTCTACAACATAAGCGAAGGAAACTTAGCAGATAGGATTCTTCTAATCCTGGTCCGTAGAGTTAGCCGAAACGAGATTCAGGGCAGAACAACTCTCCATCGTATCGCAGAGGTTGATGCAAATGCAAGAATACATATAATCCGCACCAATCGCCTTGAGCACACTTGTGAAAAGTCTAAGAGAGGCCATGTGTGACAACCCTCAAAATTCGAGTTAGTTCTAGATTTGAATAAACTTAGTTACACATATAGGCACTACACATATTAGTCTTAGTAACTAGAAGCTAAGTTATAACCTAGTAGAATCTTGGAAACAGATAGAGACAATGGATAATGAGCTTGGATTTCACATTGGTATGTGAATTCTACAACTACTTAATTATAGTGACTATCCATATTCGGGTTACTCTTTGACTCGAACAACATTTCATGAATCATATACACACATCATGCACTTGACCTAGAAGTAGAAGTTAGTTCAAAGTCTCATAGAAACTTAAGTCAAAGTTGAAGATTAGGACTAGTATACTTGATTCCTCAATTTCGCTTGAATCTCGGAATCACTACATAGAATGCCAATAAATCGATAAAAATAAATTACAAACATTATTTATAACTATAAAAGGGTTATAATACCATAAGATAATTTGAAGTCTCAAATATTCAATTTATTTTGATATTCAAAGTTTATTAAACTCCAAAACCCTAAAAGCCCTAAAACCTAAATTTTATAAAGTTTAACATCAAGAATTTTATAAAAATAGTTATTAAACTTATAATATTATCTTAAAAAAATTAAATTCAGGGAAATATAATCAAGGAAAATAAAAATTGAAGTCATTAACATCATCCATAATTTATAAGTCAAAAATCAAGGTTTCATGAATAAAAACTTGATTTTAGTGCACATTTTATATAAAATTTAGATATTTTATAAAATAACTTAAATTTTATAAAACAAACTGGATGAGAAAGGGTTATTATACTCAAAATTTCGGACCCCTCTCTTCCCATATCTCTCTCTCTCACACTCTCACTCTCCAACACACACACATCTCTCTTCTTTCTCTCTCTAGAAAACTCTCTCTACCTTCTCTCTAGTTTTTTTTTCTCCAAACACCACAGCCATAGCCTCTTAACCACGAAATTATGGAGATTCATAATGGTTTTTCAAGCCACAAATAAATTTAAGGTAAAGAACATACATCTCTTGAAGATCCACAACAATGATTTAAGCTATGCATGTGCATTTGACTTCAAAAACCGATTTCTACTTCTTCATCTTCTTCAAACTTGTTTTCTTTTTGTTAAAATGGTTTTTAGAACATCATGGATGTGTTCTAACATCATTCTTGTATGATAAACAAGGTTGCATGTTCATGATCTTAGTGCAAAAATCGATTTTAAGGACTAAAACGTCAAACTCAAGTTAAGAGTTTTTGAAAAACAAAATTTTGTTCATAAATGCATGTATACATTTTGATAAGTTTTAATCTTTTGATCTCTGGAAACATGACTAAAATATGAGTTTATCATGATATATTTAAATTATTTCAAAAGATTTACTTAAGGAAATGATGAAAACTCACTTTTCTAACCAATCATCATGCATGCAATCTGCCAGATTTCTTTACCTGACTTTAAACTATCATCTATCACTCATTTCTTAACCAAAATTCATGATTATTTTTTTGAAATATAATATTTTGAGTTAGCTTTCAAACCCATCTGACCTCACTGGAAAACTCCAATATTTCGATTTTGAACAATTTTTACAAAACTGTTGCTCAAACAACACTTTTCTTATGAACATTTGTTTTGTGTTGCATGTTCAAAGGACTTATTCATCACTAAAAATCATTCAAAAATTATTTTGAACTCTTAATATCATGTATTAATAGAAAAAAAAAAGATCTTGATTCAAAATTCTTTGTAACATGTTGCAAAAATTGTCAAAGTAACATCAATAATCTTTACATAAATCACAAGAACCAAGTTTCCTCTATAAATTTTATTGAGCTTTTAGGCATGGTTTTCAACATCAACAATAAGAAAACAATTTTTTTATTGTTATTAAATTTTATGAAGAGGCATTCTGGAAATTTTCAGCTCAATATATATTTTCTTTATTTTTATATGAAAATAATAAGAAAATAGAGTGTTAAATCATACAAAATACTTACACTAGTAAATAAATTCTGGGAAAAATTCTTGGATGATTATTTAAGTTAATAAACATCTCCGATGAAGTTTCAATGACTTTTGTTGCTGTTTAGTATGATGTTCCATTTTCTTTTTGTTTGGGTATAATAAATCACAAAACCACTTTAGGAAGTGTGAAAATTGTATCTAACAATTTTCGCAGCTCTTAACTGTGGTGGGAGACTCAGAAAAATAATTTCAGAATTTTTCATCATGGCTTCCTATTTTTCCCAGTTCTGGTAATTATAATGGCCTAAAAATAGGAAAACTAGTTCTGTTAACTATTTTTCTCTTATTTTCTAAGGTTAAATACACTTAAATACACATAAATACCCAAAATCGGATTATACAATATGAAAACCACTTTTGGTATTTTTCCCAGATTACTTACACTGTAAATGATGTTAAAAAAACTTTTGGTAATTTATTGTAACTGTTTATTATTTATTCTTCAATTAATGATTATTTAAGGGGATAAAACAAGGAAAAATATAAATACACACTGAAAAATACCTTTTATATTTTTCCCAGCGTATTTATGTATAATAACAGTAATACAAAAAGTTTAGGTAATTTTGGAAACTGTTTTCTATTTATTTCAATTTTTATTAGAATAAATGAATAAAAATCATAAAAATTGGTTAAACAGTTTAGAAACCCATTTTTATATTTTTCACAGATTAAGTATGTGCAATTACATTACTATAAAATGTTTGGAGCATTTTATCAACTGATTTCTATTTTTCATGAATTTTTATATATTTAGAGAATTAAATATATGAAAAATGGTTATGCATATCCATAATTCATGAAACATTATCTAGTAGTATTTTAACACATTTAGAACCAAAATCTGAAGTTTGGTAATTTTTATTAACTTTTTAGTATTTTTCGAAATTTTATGGCTATTCGAGAAACTAAAGTGGTGAAAAATAGTTAGACAAATCAAAAATTCAAGAAAATTTATCTTGAGGTCTTTGACTTCAATTAAAACTAAAATTCAAATTTTGGGAAATTTTAGAACTAAATTGATTTAGTTTTTAGTATTTAATCATTGGAACACCTCTAAAATATTAAATATTAACATTTCAATAATGGAAATTTTCCGCTTAAATTGTTATATAACAATTGATTCTTTGAAACTTAATTTCCACAGAAAAATATTTATAATTTATCAATATTCAATTGTGACTCAGTATTGGCATAATTCTATTGTAGTAGTAAATATACTAGTGTTACATTTCGATTAGAGACTGACTAGTGAATACCAATATTGTAGAAATCGGTAGTGGTAGACGTGGAAAGATAGTCAAGGCACCATTTGCATCATCTCAATGGATTGTGAGTATTCACCAATTCCCCTATTTTCGATTTTTAAATGTTTTGGGGTGGAAAAGCATGTCCTAAACTATTTATATCCGTTGTATTTATTTAACTCGTATAAACTTGGTTGCTATATTTAGCATATTGTGAGTATTCGCCAATTCCCCTATTTTTTATTTTTAAATGTTTTGGGGTGGAAAATCATGTCCTAAACTATTTATATCCGTTGTATTTATTTAACTCGTATAAACTTGGTTGCTATATTTAGCATATTGTGAGTATTCACGCACTCCCCTATTTTCAGTTTTTATGTTTTGGGGTGGAAAAGCATGTCCAGAAAAACTATTATTTGCATGTTGTATTTAAATGGATTTGTATCAAACACGATTGCTATTTTATTGCTATGTTTCTCTATGTATGTCTATGCAACACGAAACATGAGAACTTATCGTACTAAGACCCTTCCCTTATCTCTAACCATTAACTCTTTGAGCCAATGGTCATTATGGATAGCGCTATTAGGAATTGACAACTCCTCACTCACCCTATTGCTGGAGTGCATGATACCATATTCATCTATGGAACGATAAGCATAGATCTCGATAGGGCTTCAGTCATAGGTTTGGTTGAGACTCATTGTTTGCTCATACACATACAAACTCGTTTCTCGTATAGCAATAAACTTGTATTCATTAATAGCAATCAACTTTGTTTATCATTAAAGCAATGTACTTGTAATTACGAAAAGCCTTATTTCAAGCTCGATTTTATAAACTTGTGAACTCACCAACTATTTTTATAGTTAACGCTCGTTTTACATGCTATTTCAGGAATCATCGAGTAAGTGGCACTTAGGGACACTTCACTTTTAGGAGCATTCGCATGTGTTGTATTTCAATTTACATTGTAATTTCTTTTAAAAGTTGTTCAAACCCATTGTAAAAATTGTAATGATTTTTAATACTATGGTTGGTGTTGTCTTTTAACTTTTGCTATGAAACCCTTTGTACTTCCACACCCTGTGTTTCCGCTTTAGCGGGGTGTGACACCATGAAACCTTGCTGCAAGCACTGGCTGAATCATGAACCGAAGTCATAGAACTCCGAGTACGCCAGAGGGTGTACGAAAGGCACATGCTTGATATGGAGCGGCAACTAGCTGAACTGAGGGTTCACCAGAGGGATGACCGCCGCCAGTAGTAGATGCCTTCCTTTCTTTCCCAGTTAAAAAGGAATCGTTTTTCCTACCTATGTCCTATGTGGCATTCTCTATGAAACCATCTTGTACTGTAAGTACTTTTAGTTAGGCCCTTAGGCGGCCAAAAATTTCCTACTCCGGATGTGATGTAAGACCATCTACAAGGTCAATTTTCCCTAATTTGTTACATCTTAAACATCAATGACATTATCAGTCAGCCAAATTCTGTGTCACCCCTTGTTAAAATACTTCCATCATGCTACCATAGGAGTCTATCTAAAACTCACTCTAATCAAGTTGGTGGACTAGAGTAATTTAGCTCCGGGATCGCTCCCAATTCTCTTTCCAAGGTTGGATCATGTTATTCACCAACCAATGGAACCAGATTTTGAACGACAAACATCATAAGATCATTCTCCGAACTTACTTCTACTATGTTATAGGACTGCATCATAGGGATGTAGGTCAAACCTTCGAGAACATACTTCAATTGGTCCTAATAAGGACCTAGCTTGGGTCAAGTATAAGGCTTCACCTGGATATAGAACTACTGAAATACATGAGTTACCATATAAAGAATCTCGTTATGAATTGTTTTCAGAAAGCCCTTAAACATTTTGTTGAGAAGTTCCTTCTTCATAGACCTATGGTGTGCGATCGTTCAGGTACTAATACATCGGGTCCTATAAAAACTCCTCGGCCAAGTGTACTCGGGCAAACATGATTCTAAGATGAGTAAGCTTAACGCCCGTATGAAACCTACTCCTACCCACTGCCATAAATCCGTCTCAGGAATGTTAGCAGAAACACTAAGAATAGTACATCAATGTGCCTAAATTTATACATATATGAATATAAATCATAAGAATGCACTTTAGATAATTATCCCCACTAACAAAGTCGTTTTTCATCGTGGAACAAAGCTATGTCTTCACCAAGGGGATATCAACCAACTAGCAAGGCGCCAACTCTACAGATAGACTCTGCTACTTTTCAGGCTGCAGTGACGGCAGCCGTGATAGCCGTCATGGCGCAATTCAATGCTAACAATGCCAGCAGAAATGGAAGCGGTACTGACAATACAGATTGTGGTAACAATCAGGAACACCAACGGGTGTCTGCCAGCGAAAATACCTTAGGCCACAAACCTATGATCAAGAAGCAAAAGTTCTGGGACGAAAAGAAGTGTAACCTACCTCAAAAAGTCGCTGGAAGAAAGCAATCCGTAGCTGCACCTGCCATTACAACAGCAATCACGACGAACGCCGCGACACTAGCCACGGGTTCTGCCACCCAAACGCCGGCCATACCATATAAGGGATCACTCCCAAGGTGTAACCAATGTGGCTTCCATCACCATGGGGATTGCCGGGAGATACACTGTAAAAACTGCGACAAGAAAGGGCATACCGTCCGTTTCTGTAGGGCCCTGACTCAGTATGTTGCTTCAACCCCCAATACCAAAGTAATTCCAGTGTGCTTCCGATGTGGCAAAACAGGACATTTCAGGAGAAACTGTCCAACTAAGAAGAATGACGGGTGAGCTGGAGGAGTGTGACAAACGAACCAGCAAGGGTAATAGGGAACCATATTAGGACTTTTGTAATGTTACCAACGACAAAAAAATTTAAGTACCATATGTTTGTAATGAATTTGGTATGTTTGCTAAAATCACAGTCTTTCTAAAAATAGTTAAAATACTCTATCGTTCAAATCAAACCAAAGACACTCGTATATGACTTTAGGATCATTACCTATAAGTTGTGATGACTTTGTGCATACTTCGGGGTTAATTCTAATCAAAATACTAAAGACATAAAGCGAATAATTCCGTTTTGACATCCTGTTCCATGTCTAGAAGTGGGATTAAGGTAGAGCCACCCACTCGACGATTTCACCAACATCAAATTTCATACGACGTTCATATATCGCTCGATCGTAGGGAGACCTGTCAGGGATCATGATATCAAGTATCATTACTAGTTATCGAAAAAGATTCGGTTGTCACCATTCAGTTTCGATTAGTATAGTCCTCATCTTCCTGGTTTAACGTCTACGAAAGGACCCTTCACCTAACCCACCGAATGTCGAAACCTTCATCTCTCATAAACGTCCAACACGGACCTCCGGGTCATCTCTCGCTGTGAAACTCCAAAACGCGCACTAGAGGAGTGTTATACTTCCTGAAACCTTATCACGAGTATTTACAGGAGACCCTTCGGAAATGTCGCGCTTACAGCAGACAAGGTTCAAGCACAAAAGCTTGGGACGGATACGGTTAGTCTACCACTACTACGTGTATACACGAGGATAATGTATAATTAAGATTCTACGGATATTGGATGTGTGTTTCCATCCTATTTCCTGTTCCATGTCTAGTTGTGGACTTAGGGTAGAGTCACCCACCCAACTGTCTTGCCAACCTTAAGTACATACGACCTATATGCGCAAGTTAATGATAGATGGACCAGGTACGAGTCCTGCCATGAACTTCAGGCCAAGGTTGCCCAGGAGGACGAGTGAATGTCCTACCATCGGAAAAGGCCTAGTCGCGTAAACCAAACCCACATGCTTCCTACCGAGCTACAAGAACTGTCAGGACAAACCTGTCGAACTACTCAACAATGAAATTGAAGAACCATGCTCCTCACCATGGAAAGCTCCGGTATTGTTCTTCAAATAGAAAGGAAAATTGCTTGTAGACCCATCGATTTCAGAGGCCCCAACAATATCTCCAATAGAAAAAATTATTATCTGCCTCGCATAGACAAATAGGCCGACCAACCGCAAGGAATGAGGTACCCTTCAGGAATTGGACCTGAGGTCTGAATATCACCAGTTGCGAGTATTGGAGAAGGATGTCCG
Source organism: Lactuca sativa (assembly GCF_002870075.4). Taxonomy (NCBI): domain Eukaryota; kingdom Viridiplantae; phylum Streptophyta; class Magnoliopsida; order Asterales; family Asteraceae; genus Lactuca; species Lactuca sativa. The sequence goes on along the minus strand of NC_056630.2, from coordinate 289,107,064 downwards.
AGGAAAATCCTCCAAATTCGATGCGGACGCTGCAAGTCCATAGTGATACCCCTCGGATAGGACCAACCCGCTCGTAGTATACATAGGATATGCCATTCTTACTAGGATCCGTTAGTCATTGTCATTGTAAATGACTTGCTTATCTACCCTCGTAATAAGAAGGAAACCAAGGAGAGCAGCTACAACAAACCGCGAAAGCAATACAATCAGAGAAGCTTTACCCAAAGTTCTCTAGATACGAGTTTTGAAATTGAGGAGTCGAATTCCTAAGACACATCATTATCAATGTGGTAATTCTTAAGGACCCTTTCAATTGATCAAAACCGTTGAGAAACAGTCGGCACCAAAGGCGTCAGCAGGAATACGCCAAAAATTCCAGGTCTCGCTGACCTACCGTCTTAGTTCCTTTGGAACTTCTCGTAAATTACGGAACCCCTTACGACTTTGACCCTGAAGGGAGCAACCCTTGACTGGGAAGAAACGCAAGAGGAAAAAACATTTAGAACTCCAGAATAAGAGACCAAATTCCTCTGGAAGCCTCACTCTTGGAAGGCTTAGTATGCTTCGGAAAGTGTGGAAAGCCAAAACCCCAGATAATTATGCCTTTCGAGATTCTTGTAAGAATCAGCCCTGTAATCACAACTTCAATCTACTCCCGCGAGTTGGTAAAGTACATTCTACCCGACACGTCCCGAACTTGCAGAAGTATCTATCCGACGAGACTCTTGTAATTCCCCTCGACGAGACCGAGTTCCACAAGAGCCTCACCTTCATGAAAGAACCGTAGTGACCATGGATCGAGAGGTCAAGCGAACGCAGCAACGCCGCTTCCCATTAGTGAAGGTTTGCTGGAATACTAACCAAGGACTTGGAGTCACTTGGGAGCACGAGAAATCAGTCGATTAGGAAGTATCCCCACTCCTTGGCTCGATTATTCGTGCCTACTCCTTGCCTAAATTCAAATTTCGGGATGAAATTCCCTCTAACGGGGGGGGGGGGGGGATGATGTGACAACCGTCAATTTCCGGTCAAGTCAAAGTCGACTGAAGTCAACAAGTCAAACCGTTCGACTCAATTTGCCCGTGGGTACTAGAGTTTACGGTATGTAACATCTAAACAACTCGCTATTCTAATTAGAGATCATAAATCAAAAAGTGCGTACATCTAGATCTCCTTAACCTAAAACTGTGGTACGTGGCGAGCCAAACCGATAAATCAATGTTGCATACTCATCGGGAGTGTGTAAGATCCTTAAAAAAGGCTTAATAAGGTTTACGGACCTTGCAATACGAAGCCGGACAGTCGCATTTGTCACACACGAAACATCTCTCAATCGTTTTCACTCTATCTCTCTTTATCGAAAATCTCTCCCCAATCCCTCCAAGTATGTCAAATCTCTCCCAAATCTCTCCAAGAATGTGGAATCTCTCCCAAATCTCTCTCCGTATGTCAAATATCTCCAAGTATGTCAAGTCTCTCCCAAATCTCTCCAAGAATGTGAAATCTCTCCCAAATCCCTCCAAGTATGTCAAATCTCTCCCAAATCTCTCCAAGAATGTGAAATCTCTCCCAAATCCCTCCAAGTATGTCAAATCTCTCCCAAATCTCTCCAAGAATGTGGAATCTCTCCCAAATCTCTCACCGTATGTGAAATCTCTCTAAGTATGTGAAATCTCACCCAAATCCCTCCAAGTATGTCAAATCTCTCCTAAATCTCTCCAAGAATGTGGAATCTCTCCCAAATCTCTCTCCGTACGTGAAATCTCTCCAAGTATGTCAAATCTCTTCCAAATCTCTCCAAGAATGTGGAATCTCTCCCAAATCTCTCTAAAATCACTCGGGGCATCCCGACCCTTAATTTAGTCGAAAACCACTCGAAAACGGAAGTCTACGCGAAAAACAGCCTTAAGGAGCCGAAACCCCTCTTAGAGCCGAACCTCCTGAGAACCGACGCCCTCTGAACCGAAATGGACCGAGCCCTCTCTCTATTTCAGTCCCCTGATCATACGAACCGAGACCTGACTTTCGGTCCGACACTGGAGCTTCTGTCTGAGGGGCGAGCCTGCACAGCCGAGACCGAGCCTCGCCTTCTGTTCTTCTCCTCGCGCTCTCGGTTCCACTTCCTCTCCTCTCGGTCCTTTCCCCACTTTTGGTTCTCAACTCCTTAAGAGCCGAGGCCTCGCGACTTCGGCCAGAATTTCGGATTTTGACAGTTTTCACCCGATTTTCGATATCTTTAGCGTTTTGAGCCCGTTTTTCGAGATTTTAACGCGGGATTTTCACCCAAACTCATATTTTAACATAATAAGCCCCAAATATTCATATTTTAATTATATTTTGGGGAAAATCCATGTCTAAGAATAAAATCTAGTAGGTAAGATTTATGGGTGGAGTGTTGACTTTGCCTTAGTTTGTGACACAAGCAACCTCCCCATACCTCCATAGTACAACCCCTTGTCATTCCACCATACCTAAGTCATGCTAATGTATTTTATCATCATTTCCAGCCATTTCCCACGTTCTTAGAGCTGGAACATCCACCCTCTCTCCTCACTTCACTCATTTTCTCTCATTTACACCACAAGATCAAACACTTTTTCTCTCAACTCTTCTCTCTCAATTTCGAGATTTCCAAGGCTTTCCTTCTACTTTTGGTAAGTATCTTCATTATCCTTATGATTTTTACACTTTCTTCTACTCCAATCATAGATTGCTTACACAAATATCGTCATATTTGTGTTAGATCTTCGAATCTTCAAGCACCTCCCAAGTGTTCTTGAGTTGAGAACTTCTTTTCTCCATCATCCATCTACTGAAATCACTAAAGGTGAGTTCATACCCCTACATTTTCATGTTTTCTCAAGTTTTTAGGGGGGGAATACAAGTTAAAACACCAAGAACATTACTAAATTTTCCTAACAGCCTTCATTAGAAAAGTTCAACTCCATTCACGGACTGTTTTGGATAGCTTAAACATTTTTGTTTTCAAAACTCTTTTAGGCGTAAGGAGTTTCAGTTCTTAGCTTTAAAATGACTACTTGCACATCTCCATACGATTTTTCTACAATTTATGGTGATTTTTACAAAACTGCCTATCATTTCAAACACCAATCCGGACCAGTCTGTGATTATAGACTATTTCACCCAAGTTTGAGGTCATTAAAAATCATGATAAAATTTATGAGTAAACTAGACACATTTTGGGAACTCTCAGAATTTATGGATTTAGTTTTCGACTTCGTATGATTTTTCTATGACTTTTCTAAAACAGCGCAGAAAGGTTAAATTTAGTTAACAGCATATAACTTTCATAACACATTGTATTATGTTGTGCAAAGTGTATAACAATAAGTTCTAAATATTGAATGTGTTTCCCTGTTAGTTTATCATCATAAAATGAAACCTAGTCATTCATGATAAGATTATTCATTCATTTAGAACACGTATATTAAGCTATAATAAGCATAGTTTATGGATTCATAACACAAATGCGTTTTCATAAAAGAGTTCTTATACATTACAAACGTTTTGGGATAAACTATAATAGGTATGGTTTATGTTTCCATTAACACAACAAACACATTTCGGAAGGTTTTATTCCCACAGAAAAAGGTTTTACACTTATGCACATCACACGTAAACTTGTTAACCTAAATTGTGAGACAATCTCTTCCGTACGTCCGAGTGCGGAATTTAAATTCATGGTAGTTATAATCAGAGTCTCCTGGAGGGAGAACGTGATAGTTGTGTATAGATCTATATTGGGTTAGACATCCCACACCAGAGTTGCTTGCAACAGCTAGACCGGCAGGTCTGAGGTGACAAGTGTCATTTCAGTTTCGCGACGCCTGAGAAACGTCGTGGGAGGTTTATTCAGTCATTAGTATGATTATAGCGGCTCACATAGGGATTTAACAATATAAAGTTTACAGGAATTTTCATAAATCAAAAGGGGTTTTATGTCTATTTAAAATCACTTTTTATATTAATAATTACAGATATTATGGTATATTTTCAGTCTTAGTATTTAAGACTACACATCATTCATTTCGGGATTTTTCTCAAATCAGAAAGGGTTTTACGCCAAATTAAACCACACTTATATCTTTAAGTATGAGAAATACTTGTTCATTTATGTCCTGGTATTTAGGACTACATAACTTTTATAAGGAAAATATTGGATTTTTCTTGATAACATACATCTCCTTACAAAGATCGATTTTCAAACTCTTACTGTAAAAAGCTTATGAACTCACCAACCTTTGTGTTGACACTTTTCAAAACTACTTGTATTCTCAGGAATTCAGTGAAAACAGAAAATCAAAACGTTTTGAGGATGGGACGATAAATCGTCAAACAGTTCATTTTGTATCATAATGTAATTGATTTCGAATCATGTAAACATATACTTTGGTGTAAAATTTTCAATTAATTCAAACAATGATCAAGTGATTAAACTATCAAGTTTCCTAGTGTTTAGTTAGTATCAATCAAGACTTGTAATAATAGCTAATCAAATTTGTTCAATTCAATCAACTCATATATGGTTGTTGATCATACATGCTCACACATTGATTTACATATTTCCTAGTTAACCCTAGTTTCATATTCTTTATTCCTAGGCATACAATCTTGTATTCACAAAACTATATGAATCAAGTAATCAAGAAGATGTTAATGCGACTTAATAACTCATATATTAACAAAAAATATTTATCATCAATACATGAGGATCTATAACAAGCTTAACAAGATGAATAACCAAATTAACATTAATCCAACCACTCAATCAAACCATATTAACAAGATCATCTCATCCAAACAGAAGTAAAAAGCTTTTAGCTCATATGTAAAGCAAGTAATAACCTAAAATCAAAATCTAATGATTCAAACATAGTTCAAAACAAAGATTAAGAAAAGAAGAATGATTATTTGCCTTTGATTCTCTTCTTAATTGCCTCTTATGTTGAATTCTCGAAATCTGATGCTTCAAGAACCCTTTTGGTCTTCAATAACCGCAGCATGCCTTCAGCAAAAGTTAGGGTTCGAATGAGAAGTGTTTCTATGTATAAATTCTGAAAACAGGCCCAACTCGACGATTTTTCACCGCCAACTCGTCGAGTTTTTTCGATAATCCGTGTATACAGCGTGTACGGCAAGGCATCTTTGAATATGGAAAATTCTTACCAACTCATCGAGTTTTTGCCCAACTCGTCGAGTTCTCTTAGAATTAGCATTTTCTCAAAACACGAAAGGCGTCTGAAATTGTGTCTTGTTTTCAGAACATTTTGAATCTCATAAGTTGGATTTACGGTTCATGAGATATGGCCAAAACACTGACGAGGGGTCAAGCTGTCCAGCAACATCCTTCTTTCTTCAAAATTCAAGATCCAAGCTTTCAATCGCCAATTCTGCTTCCTTTTCCTTCCGAGCATGTCTTTTTTGCTGAAAATGAAATATTTAAGCTAATTAAGCACCTTTTGTTCATTAAATGAGATAAAAACCACATATAGTATTAAGATAATGCATGAATTTTATAACTAAATATGCCCATATCACGTGCCTGCTCAGACAACACGTGCTCAGGGAAAAACAACGCCCTCTCATGGAACATCCGTGTAATCACAGTCACGGACTCCGTCCCCTGCCTGAGGGACAAAAGCTCCTGTGCCAACCGTTCCCTCTCCACCGCGGGAACATAGTCATCTCTGAACATGGTGGTGAACCTCTCCCAGGTCACCTCCGAAATCTCTGCAAGAGTGTAGTTCGCCGTCACGAACTTCCACCAGTCCTTTGATCCCAAGCGAAGCTGGTTTAGTGCAAACCGAACCCTTAGAAGCTCCGGACATGAACAAGTGTAGAAGCACCCCTCGATATTATAAATCCATCTCATCGCAGCAATCGGGTCCTGCATCTCATCAAACTCCGGTGGCTTCATGTTGCTGAACTCCCGGAACAGTAACGAGTCACCCCCCTGACGTCTAGCAGCAGCCATAGCTGCAGTAGCTGTAGTAGCCGCAGCCTTAGTAAACGTTGCGTATCTCTCATCAAACGTCTCAATCAGAGTGGTCTTGATAGACCCAAACATCTCCGGTATCTCTGTGCGGATAGCCGTAGCCACCTCATCGTGGATCATTTGACGGAGCTCCTCGTCACTCATGCCGCTGGTCTCTGGTATGTGGTGAGTTATCGAGATACATGAGGTGAGTCTTCTCACTATACTTTACCTTGAGTAGGTAATCAGAGTTATGTGACAGAGCATTTGTATGCTATATGTATGTGATGTGTTGTACTGCATTATTTCTATGTGATTTATGCTATGCATGTTTATAGAGTTGGAACCGGAAGGTTCACAGAGTTAGAACCTGAGGGTTCACAGAGTTTGGGTGCACGGACCCATAGAGTTATAGCCTCGAGTGGCTAATATGTGTTATGTGTGGTATTTTGGGGAACTCACTAAGCTTTGTGGTTACAGTGTTAGTGTTGTTGTTTCAGGTACTAGCGATGACCGTGGGAAGGCGCCGGCTTGATCTGTACACACGCATGGGATTTTTGATATATATATGATCTTGGGATTTTGTATGATGTGAATTAGGATTTTAAACTTGATGTTTTATGAAAATTAAATGAGAAATGTTTTTATACTTTGTGAAAAATTATTTTGAAATTCACGGTGTTACAAGTTGGTATCAGAGCCTTGGTTTGAGGGATTCGAGTACACCTTCGGGCGTATTTGAACTCAAACTGAGGATTTGAGAATTATTTTCAAAAAGAGTAAAAGATTTTTTTGAAAAATGCAGAGCAGAGTTGTGTGTACGATCAGTCCGCGCCCGAACGGTGATTTCCCAAAATACCTTTATGTTATGTGATATTGATATTAATATGATGTATTCGCATGCTAGAGTAGGCTAGGTATTCCTATTAGGACTAGAGTGGCCTGATTTGTGATGCCTTAGCCTAGGAAGAGGTGAGCTGCTATGAGATGCTTGAGAGTGAGTAGGTAGCAGCGAGGGGCTTATGAGAGATCTATTAGAGATTGGTCTATGCATGATAGAGTACTTGGAATTTGGGATCAGAAGAGGAGGAATTGGGGTGTATTCTGATATGGTGCGGACAGTAGTATTGGGCCCGTACTACTGAAAGCATCGGAGTAGTGTACAGCCCAAGTAAGAATCTTTGGAATACCAAGGATCAAGGAGGAAAGAGTTGACGAGTGTGAGTATGCTCGAATGGGTTATAATTTATCATATGTTGTATTTCAGAGGTAGATCATGGTCAGGACACATTTGATGCCTGAGAGCAGTGGTACCAGTGATGAGGAGATCCGCCGGATCATCCATGAGGAGGTGGCTGCGGCCATCAGGGCAGAGCTACCGGAGATGTTTGGGTCTATTAAGACCACGCTGATTGAGACCTTTGACGAGCGTTATGCCACTCTTTCTGAGGCTGCTGTTGCAGCGGCCACCGCAGCTATTGCCGCAAGGTGGTGATGTTTTGCTGTTCCGGGAGTTCAGCAACACAAAACCACCAGAGTTTGATGGGACCCAGGATCCGGTGGCAGCTATGAGGTGGATTTCTGATATAGAGGGGTGTTTCTTCACTTGCTCATCTCCTGAGCATTTGAAGGTTCGATTTGCGCTGAACCAACTTCGCTTGGGAGTGAAGGACTTGTGGAAGTTTGTGACGGCGCATTTCACGCCTGTTGAGATTGCGGCAGTGACCTGGGAGAGGTTCACTGCCATGTTCCGAGATGAGTACGTTCCCCAGGTGGAGAGGGAGCGTTTGGCCCAGGAGTTTCTGACCCTCAAACAGGGTACTGAGTCGGTTACGGTGATTACCAGGATGTTCCATGAGAGGGCGATGTTCTGCCCTGAGCACGTGTCTACGGAGCAGGCACGTATGAGCCGCTATCTGAGTATCTTGAGGCGGGACATTCGGGAGTTTGTGGCGAACTCCTCGTACCGGATATTTGCCGAGCTTCAGGCAAATGCCCGGAAGAGGGAGATTGAGCTTGAGACTCAGGCCAGGGAGGAGGCGGAGTCTTAGGGGAGGGATCGGCGACCGGCACAGTCTCAGCCGGCAGCCAAGCGGGCCAAGCCCGCTGATCCCAAACCAGGGAGCCAGAAGGGCCGCACTTGTAGGAAGTGTGGCAAGGGTCATGATGGAGTCTTCCGAGCGGGATCTTGCTACAAATGTGGCAAGGAGGGGCATATGGCCAAGGACTGCCCCAAGGGGTTTGCAGTGTGTTTTCACTGCAACCAGACCGGACACCAGAAGGCGGAGTGTCTACAGTTGCGAGGAGCATCTCAGGGATCTGCCCCTGCCGCCATCAGAGCTACTGAGAGTCGGCCAGTGAAGGCCGAGGCGCCGAGAGCTCGAGGGAGAGCCTTTCAACTGACCGCGGAGGAGGTCTGCGCTGCGCCCGATGTTGTGGCTGGTAAGTTTTCTTTCGTGTATTTATTTTGATGCTGAGATATTATGCTTATATTATGTTATGTGTAGGTACTTTCCTTGTGAACTCTGTACCTGCTTTAGTGTTATTTGACTCGGGTGCGAGTCGGTCTTTTGTGTCTTTGGCCTTTAGTCAGCATATCAGTATTAGTCGTGAGGCGTTGAGTCGGCCTCTGAGAGTTTCCATAGCTGACGAGAGAGTGATTTATGCCACGGAGGTTCTCTGGGGATGCGTGTTAGAGATATTCGGTGTTGAGTTTCCGATTGATCTGATTCCTATTGCAATGGGAGATGTCTGTGTCATTGTGGGCATGGACTGGTTGAGTAGATTCGGCGTAGTTATCGACTGCGAGCGTCAGTTGGTGACCATATGAGACCCTAGTGGGGGAGGTCTTTCGGTGTACGGCGAGGGTACACATTCGGGATCAGCGTTTTGTTCGGCCGCTAGGGCGAGGCAGTGTCTACAGCAGGGCTGTAAGGGTTTTGTGGCGTATGTGATGGATACGCGGGTGGATTCCGAGAGGCCGAGTTCAGTTGAGGAGTTTCCGGTGGTGCGTGAGTTCCCAGATGTTTTTCCCGAGGAGTTGCCGGGTGTGCCTCCTGTGAGGCAAGTGGAGTTCAGTATTGATTTGGTTCCGGGGGCTGCGCCTATCGCTAAGGTGCCTTATCGCCTTGCACCTCCAAAGATGCAAGATTTATCCTCGCAGCTTCAGGAGGTGCTGGGGAAGGGATTTATTCGGCCGAGCAGCTCGCCGTGGGGAGCGCCTATCCTGTTCGTCAAGAAGAAGGATGGTTCACACCGGATGTGCATTGATTACCGGGAGTTGAACAAGCTGCGGTCAAGAACCGTTACCCATTACCGAGGATCGACGATTTGTTTGATCAGTTGCAGGGAGCATCTTGGTTCTCCAAGATCGATTTGAGGTCTGGATATCATCAGGTGAGAGTGCGGGATGAGGACGTCCAGAAGATAGCGTTCAGGACGCGTTATGGGCATTATGAGTTTGTGGTGATGCCTTTTGGGCTCACCAATGCCCCGACGGTGTTCATGGATCTCATGAACCGAGTATGTAGGCCGATGTTGGATTGGTCGGTGATTGTATTTATCGATGACATTCTGGTATATTCAAGATCTAGAGAGCAGCATGAGGAGCATTTGAGAGAGGTTCTTGGAGTTCTGAGATCGGAGAAGCTTTATGCCAAATTCTCCAAGTGTGATTTCTAGTTGCGGGAGGTCCAGTTCTTAGGACATCTTGTTAACCAGGAAGGGATATTGGTCGATCCGGCCAAGGTTGAGGCGGTGATGAGTTGGGAGGTGCCGAAGTCACCCTCTGAGATCAGGAGTTTCCTAGGGTTGGCAGGGTATTATCGGAGATTTATCAAGGATTTCTCCAAGATCGCAGTGCCACTCACCAGATTGACCCGGAAGGGTGTTGCTTTTTCCTGGGGCCCTGAGCAGCAGGCCTCCTTTGAGACACTTCGCCAAAGGTTGTGCGAAGCCGCGGTATTAGCTCTCCCGGAAGGGATGGAGGACTTTGTGGTATATTGTGATGCATCGATTTTGGGGCTGGGAGCGGTGCTGATGCAGAGAGGGCATGTGATAGCATATGCATCGAGGCAGCTGAAGCCTCATGAGACAAGATATCCCACCCATGATCTAGAGTTGGGGGCAGTGGTGTTCGCCCTCAATATTTGGCGTCACTACTTGTATGGGGTTCGGTGTACGATATACACGGACCATAAGAGTTTGAGGTACTTAATGGATCAGCCCAACCTAAACATGCGACACAGAAGGTGGTTGGATGTGGTCAAGGATTATGATTGTGAGATCCTGTACCACCCAAGCAAGGCTAATGTGGTAGCCGATGCGTTGAGCCGCAGGGCGGAGAGCACTCCACTACGGGATGTGTGTCTGAGATTGACCGTGATAGCTCCGGTATTGGATGCCATTCGTGGGGCACAGGCCGAGGCTGTGCAACCTGAGATGCAGAAGAGGGAACGGGTTGTTGGTTTGGTTTCAGAGTTCGTTACCGATGGTCGGGGGCTTATGACATTTCAGGGGCGTATATGGGTGTCGTTTGTAGGAGGAACGCGTACCATTTTGATGGAGGAGGCTCATTGGTCGAAATTTTCCATCCATCCGGGGGCCACTAAGATGTATTTGGATTTGAGAAAGGAGTATTGGTGGCCCTGTATGAAGAGGGACGTTGCGTGGTTTGTTGAGAGGTGCTTTACCTGCCGTAGGGTTAAGGCCGAGCACCAGAGGCCACATGGCAAGTTGCAGCCATTGGAGGTTCCCGAGTGGAAGTGGGAATAGATCACTATGGATTTCATCACCAAATTGCCGAGGACTGCCAGAGGAGTTGATGCAATTTGGGTGATTGTGGATAGGTTGACGAAGAGCGCTCACTTCCTTGCCATCAGTGAGAGTTCTTCAGCAGAGAAATTGGCGGAGGTGTATGTGAGGGAAGTGGTATCTCAGCATGGGGTGCCGATCTCGATTGTTTCAGACCGTGATGTGCGTTTCACTTCCAGATTTTGGAAGAAGTTTCATGAGGAGTTGGGTACTAGACTGCATTTTAGTACCGCATATCATCCCCATACAGACGGTCAGAGTGAGCGGACGATTCAGACGCTTGAGGACATGCTCCGAGCACGTGTGTTGGATTTCGGGGGTAGCTGGGATGCGTATTTACCCTTGGTAGAGTTTTCCTACAACAACAGCTATCATTCGAGCATTGGTATGCCACCCTTTGAGCTGTTGTATGGGAGGAGGTGTCGGACCCCCATTTGTTGGGGAGAGGTTGGGCAGAGGGTGATGGGCAGTACAGAGATCGTACTTCAGATGACAGAGCAGATTCAGCAGGTCAGACAGAGGTTGTTGACCGCTCAGAGCTGACAGAAGAGTTATGCAGACAAACGCCGGTCCGAGCTTGAGTTTCAGGTCGGCGACTTTGTTCTCCTGAAGGTCTCTCCTTGGAAAGGAGTGATTCGATTCAGGAAGAGGGGCAAGTTGGGTCCTCGATATATTGGTCCTTTCCGTGTGATCGCGAGGGTAGGCCGGGTAGCCTATCGTTTGGATTTGCCAGCAGAGTTGGGGCAGATTCATGACACTTTTCATGTGTCGCAGCTGAGGAAGTGTATAGCCGATGAGTCGGCAGTGGTTCCATTAGAGGATATTCAGGTGGATGCGAGCCTGAATTATGCCAAGAGACCAGTGGCCATCAGAGATCGGAAAATCAAGGTTATGAGGAACAAGGAGGTACCCCTGGTGTTGGTTCAGTGGCAACATCGGAAGGGATCAGAGATGAACTGGGAGCCGGAGCGTGAGATGCGTGAGCAGCATCCAGAGCTATTTTCAGAGCGAGACTTCGAGGGAGAAGTCTAGTTCTAGTGGGGGAGAGTTGTAACAGCCCGGATTTCCAGGTATCTTTTATGCATATATTTTTGGTGTTTTGTGAGGGGACTCGGCGAGTTGGAGCTCAAACTCGCCGAGTAGGATTGCGGTTCTGGACGCGGGTTCGCGCCTGGACTCGGCGAGTCCAAGGAATGGACTCGGCGAGTCCGCGCTGTTTAATGAAACCCTAATTTCTCGGGTTTGGGACCTATTTAAAGGGCCTTAAGGCCGTCATTTGTGCTCACCAGTCCCCTTAGTGAAACCCTAGCGAGCTTGAGCGTTCGGAGTAAATCAAGGAGCCATTATTGACCTTGGAGGTGTTATCTAGCAAGGGAAAGGAAGCAATAGCCAAGGGGAAACAAGAGGAGCCACTTCCTGAAGATTTGAGGTCCAGAACATCACATTTGAGGTACTATCTTCGAGCCATTCTCTGTTATGTTGATGTTTATGTTGATTTAGGGCTTATTGAGCCCTTTTGTGGCTAAAACTAGTGCTTCCTTGGTCCCTTAAGCGAGTTAGGTTCTGGATCTGGACCCTTGGAGGTCCAGAGTGTCCCTTTGTCCAAGCTTTTTTTATGAATCCATGGGGGTTTTGGATTGGAGTCTTTGTGCTTGAGGTCAAAACACCATTTATGAGTCATGGGGTGTGTTATGAGCACCAAGATATGAACTTTACGTGATGAATGACCTTAGGAGGGCCATATCTATGAGTGGATGGAACGGATCTGACCTCAGAAGCTAGATTGAGTTGATGCATGGCATGGACTCGCCGGGTCTGAAGAACAGACTCGGCGAGTAGCATGAAGATTGTCCTTAACCACTCAGCGAGTGGTCCTGCCGAGTTATGGGTTGACTCAGTGAGTCAGGGAGAGTTAGAGAGGGTTGACAGGTGGACTGAGTCGAACTGGAGCTCGCCGAGTTGTTCTTGAGACTCGGCGAGTTGAGTCGTGGTGGCCCCGCGATTCATACCAGGTGGAACTCGTCGAGTCAGGGGAGTACTCGACATGTCAAAAAGGGAATCCTAGAGAGTTGGTGAAAACACTTAGACTCGCCGAGTCGCTCTAGTGCACTCGCTGAGTCCGGTCAAAGTTGACTGTTGACCAGAGTTGTCCAGTGTTGACTTGATAGGGGTAGTCAACCTTAGTGGTAAAAGTGTTAATTAGAGACATATGATGTTATAGGAGGATTATAGCTCGGAGGATCGAGCACGAGTGATTTCCAGGATTCACAAGTTATCGAGATACACGAGGTGAGTCTTCTCACTATACTTTACCTTGAGTAGGTAATCAGAGTTATGTGACAGAGTATTTGTATGCTATATGTATGTGATGTGTTGTACTGCATTATTTCTATGTGATTTATGTTGTGCATGTTTATAGAGTTGGAACCGGAAGGTTCACAGAGTTAGAACCTGAGGGTTCACAAAGTTTGGGTGCGCGAACCCATAGAGTTTTAGCCTCGAGTGGCTAATATGTGTTATGTGTGGTATTTTGGGGAACTCACTAAGTTTTGTGCTTACAGTGTTAGTGTTGTTGTTTCAGGTACTAGCGATGACCGTGGGAAGGCGCCGGCTTGATCTGTACACACGCATGGGATTTTTGATATATATATGATCTTGGGATTTTGTATGATGTGAATTGGGATTTTAAACTTGATGTTTTATGAAAATTAAATGAGAAATGTTTTTATACTTTGTGAAAAATTATTTTGAAATTCACGGTGTTACAGGGATGACAGCGTCGAATTTCGAGTTAAGTTAGTTCGAGATGAGCGTTTTGACCTTGTTATTACTATCATGAATATTTTGTATTATGTTAAGTGTACTAATTGAGAATTTTTTCAAGTGAATGATACTTGATATTATGATCCCTATCTAGTTCCTCTATAATCGTTTGGTGTCTACAAGTCATATATAATTAAGATGAATAAGATGGTCGACTGCGTGACTTTGCCCTAAATCCACAACCAGGCAAGGAACAGGAAATAAGGAAGAATCACCCACTCTAAATCTATTGGTCCCTAATTATATATGGCCCTAGTGTTTACTCCAAGTCATTATAGCCTACCGGAAAAGAGTATTTAGTTTCTACATAAACTATGTGCTTTGTTTAGACGAGGAAGAAATCAGTTTAGTTAGGATTTAGTTAAGAAATGTACCACTTCTCTCAGGTGGTTCCGGGGTAGATTCGCTGTAGTGATCATTAGCACTCTTCCTTCCTCATCAGGGTTTTTGGCCAATGGATAGTCTCTCTTGTAGTGTACTGCTTCGCCACATTCATAACAGGTCTAACTCACTTCCTCAAATGGGACCTGAGAGATTGGTCATGTCAGCGCCCTACAAAAGCGGAGGGTGTGTCCTCTTCTAAGGTAGTTCTTGCAATACAGCTTCCGACACCTTCGGTTATGATGGAAGTTGCACTTATTACATTTAGGGTGGGTTCTAGCATAGCGGTTACCGGGTGCTCGGGTGGTTCGTGTCGTGGCAACATAGGTTGTGCCAGTTTGTTGTCCCTCAGACGGTTCTTGTGTCAATCGTATATTCTTCTCGCTCCAGGACTTTTGTATATCATCACCTCCTTTGGTTGACTCGGGAATGGGGTCCATTATGCCTTGGCGGATCCCATAGTCCACCAATGTTCGAGCCAGGCGTTTGGCACTGTTAGCCACTATAACAAGCTGAATGATGAAGTAGTTCACGTTTTTGAGGCCTTAAGAGTGTTCTTGGATGAAGTTTTTAGAGAGAGAAAGTAGAGAGAGAGAGAGAGTAGTGTGCAGCCAAAGAAGAAAAAGTGATTGAAAGGGGTTCTCTACTATATACAGGGTCAGGTGTGTGTGACTGGGGGAGTGAGTGTGGTTGGGTGTGGGGCTAGCTGGCCGCAAACGCGGGTGTGCGGCCGCACACACCTTCCTTGGTGTGATTGGCTCGATTTTGTGATGCTACACACTTTCTAACCCTTCTTAAGACTCATATCTATGATATACTAAACCTAAAGCACTCATATGAACCCAAATTTTCATTAAGAGATGATAAGTTCGAGATAAATATTGATATACGAATAAATTGTACATGATAAAAGTTTCGGATTGTCACATCTGCTATAATCGTCGGTAAAAGTCATGTAGAAGCGATTTGCATCCCCTGTGGTGGATCTAAAGGGCCTACACACATCGATGTGTATGAGATCCAATAATGCCTCACCTCTTTCACAAGTACCCTTGAAGGGTGACTTAGTCATTTTTCCAAGAAAACAAGATTCACACGTGTCAACTGACTTTAGGTCCAATGACTCCAACACTCCATCCTTTTGGAGTTTGGCTATGTCCTTCTTGTTGACATGTCCATGATGACAATGCCACAAACATGCCTTTTCCAAACCATTGGACTAATAAATATGCAACCATTATTTCCTAAGTTGTCTACAACCATCACAGTTTCATAGAACCAATTTCATTATTAAACGAAAATCTAAAACCTTGTTTATACAAACCATGAAATGAAATAATATTCCTCGTCATATCTGATGAGTAGCAACAATTATTCAACAATTATTCATCTCTGGTCAGAGGTACGACTATCTTGGAGACATCCTGGATGAATCTTCGATACTAGCTGGCTAATCCTAGGAAACTCCAAATCTCAGATGGAGACTTCGAAACTTCCCATCTCATCACGACCTCTACTTTGGATGGGTCCACTGAAATTCCGTCGGGGTTGACGAGGTTCCCAAGGAATTTCACCTTGCGCAACTAGAACTCACACTTGGAGAACTTAGCATACAAGTTCTCCCTCCTGAAAGTCTCCAGATTCTCCCGCAGATGCTCCTCGTGCTCCTCCTACATCTTGTAGTAAACCAAGATGTCATCAATAAACACTATCACACACCGGTTTAACATCGGTCTACACACGCGGTTCATGAGATCCATGAACGCGGCAGGAGCATTGGTGAGCCCGAAAGGCGTCACCGCGAACTCATAGTGGCCATAGCGTGTCCGGAACGCCGTCTTCTGTATATCCTCTTCTCTGACCCTCATCTGATGATATCCTGTGCGCGGATCAATCTTGGAGAACCAAGATGCTCCCTGTAAGTGGTCAAAGAGGTCATCAATCCTCGGGAGTGGGTAACAATTCTTCACTGTTACCTTATTCAGCTCCCGATAATCTATACACATCCGATGCAACCTGTCCTTCTTCTTCACAAACAAAATTGGGGCTCCCCAGGGAGAACTACTCGGTCTAATGAAACTTTTGTCTAATAGCTCCTGCAGCTGTATAGACAACTCCTGCATCTCAGGAGGAGCCAGCTGATACGGTGCCTTGGCTATCGGAGCCTCACCAGGGAACAAGTCCACTCCGAGCCCTTTCGGTGCTGCCACTGAACCTTAACCAACTCCACTCTCTTGTTCCTCAGATCCTTTGACTTCCTATCCAGGATCGTCATTGGCCGCTCGATGTAGTTCAGGCTGTCGTCAACCAGAATGTCCTCTAAAGGCACTACCGCCGAATCATCCACCAAACATTTCCGCAACTGGGAAACGTGAAAGGTATTATGAATCTGATTGAGTTCGGCTGGCAGATCAAGCCTATATGCCACCTCGCCTACCCGGGCTACAACCTTGAAAGGTCCAATATACCTAGGGCCTAGCTTGCCCCACTTCCTGAATTGAATGACATCCTTCCAAGGTGACACCTTCAGGAGGACCATATCCCTGACCTGGAATTCCAAGTCGGATCGGCGCTTGTCGGCATAACTTTTCTACCGACTCTAAGCAGCCTGAAGCCTACTCCGGACCTGCTGGATCCTCTCCGTAGTCTGGAATACCACTTCGGTACTCCCCATAACCCTCTGACCAACCTCACCCCAACACATCGGGGTCCTACACTTCCTCCCGTACAACATCTCGAAGGGAGGACGGTCAATACTCGCGTGATAGTTGTTGTTGTATGAGAACTCAGCCAAAGGAAGGTAAGTATCCCAACTACCACCGAAGTCTAAGACACACACCCGCAACATATTCTCCAAGGTTCGGATGGTCCGCTCACTCTGTCCATCTGTTTACGGGTGAAAAGTGGTGCTAAAATGCAGACGAGTTCCCAGCTCGTCATGGAACTTCTTCCAGAACCTAGAAGTAAACCGAACGTCTCTATCCGAAATCACCGATACTGGCACCCCGTGCCATGCCACCACCTCCCTGATATAAATGTCGGCCAACTTTTCGGCCGAAATACTTTCCTGAATCGGGATAAAATGGGCGCTCTTGGTCAATCGATCGACGATGACCCAGATCGAATGCGCTCCCTGTGTGGTTCTGGGAAGCTTTGTGATAAAATCCATCGTTATGTCTTCCCATTTCCACAACGGAATGTCCAACGGTTGCATCTTGCCATGAGTTCTCTGATGCTCGGCCTTGACCTTCCTACAGGTCAAGCACCGCTCTACGTACCATGCCACATCCTGCTTCATGCAGGGCCACCAATAGCCCAAACGAAGATACCTATACATCTTCGTCGCCCCGGGGTGAATGGAGAATCGAGATTTGTGCGCCTCCTCCATCAATACTTGGCGCACACCCCTATGATACGGGATCCACACCCTACAGTGCAGAGTCAACAACCCCCGGCTGTCATAGTCAAAGGAGGAATTCTGACCCACAATCCACTCGCTCTTCCGATGTTCCTCCTGCATGGCCTCCTGCTGGGCCTCCCGAATCCGCTCCAACAGCGGATTCACCACTGTCATCCTCAGACAGATATCCCTGATTGGTGCTGCCTTGCAGCTAAGTGCGTAGGCCACCATATTGGTCTTCCCCGGGTGGTAAAGGATCTCGCAATCATAATCCTTTACCACATCAAGCCACCGACGTTGCCTCATATTCAGATTTGGCTGGTCCATGAGATACCTCAGGCTCTTGTGATCCTTGTAAATCGTACAACAAACCCCATAGAGGTAACGACGCCATATCTTAAGAGCGAACACGACAGCCCCTAGCTCCAAATCACGCGTCGAGTAATTCGCCTCGTGAGGCTTCAGCTACCTTGACACGTATGCGATGACATGCCCTCTCTGCATCAGAACTGCGCCCAAACCTGAGATGGATGCATCGCAATATACCACAAAATCCTCCATGCCCTCTGGCAGGCTAGTATTGGCGTCTCGCACAATTTCTATCTCAGAGTCTCGAATGCAGCCTGCTGCTCAGGCCCCCAACGAAAGACCATGGCTTTCCTCGTTAGCCTGGTCAGAGGTACGACTATCTTGGAGAAATCCTGGATGAATCTCCAATACTAGCCGGCTAATCCTCGGAAACTCCGAATCTCAGATGGAGACTTCTGAACGTCCCATCTCATCACGGCCTCTACTTTGGCCGGGTCCACTAAAATTTCATCCTGGTTGACGAGGCGCCCAAGGAATTGCATCTCGCGCAACCAGAACTCACACTTGGAGAACTTAGCATACATGTTCTCCCTCCTCAAAGTCTCCAGAACCTCCCGCAAATGCTCCTCGTGCTCCTCCTGCATCTTGGAGTAAAGCAAGATGTCATCAATAAACACTATCACAGACCGGTCTAACATTGGTCTACACACACGGTTCATGAGATCCATGAACGCGGCAGGAACATTGGTGAGCCCGAAAGGCATCACCACGAACTCATAGTGGCCATAGCGTGTCCGAAACGTCGTCTTCTGTACATCCTCTTCTCTGACCCTCATCTGATGATATCCTGAGCGCAGATCAATCTTGGAGAACCAAGATGATCCCTGTAACTGGACAAAGAGGTCATCAATCCTCGGGAGTGGGTAACCGTTCTTCACCGTTACCTTATTCAGCTCTTGATAATCTATACACATCCAATGCTACCCGTCCTTCTTCTTCACAAACAAAATTGGGGCTCCCCAGGGAGAACTACTTGGTCTAATGAAACCTTTGTCTAACAGATCCTGCAGCTGTATAGACAACTCCTGCATCTCAGGAGGAGCCAGCTGATACGATGCCTTGGCTAGCGGAGCCGCACCGGGGACTAGGTCGATCCTGAATTCCACCTGCCTCTCTAGAGGTATTCCAGGCAACTCCTCGGGGAATACGTCCGTAAACTCACGCACCACAGGCACATCCCCCACCATCTCCTTACCCGCCTCCCAGGTGTCCATAACATAGGCGACATATCCTGCACAACCCTGCTGAAGGTAACGCCTAGCCCTCGCTGCTGAACATACCGTTGGTCCTTGCTGTGCCCTCTCGCCCTGAACTACTCTCCCCCACTTGGGGTCCTAATCCGAACCAGCTGCTGCGCCCAATCTATCATTGCCCCATTGGGGCTCAACCAATCCATGCCTATAATCACCTTGTTCCCCCTCAACATAATAGGAACCAGGTCTACTAGGTAACGCTCCTCGAACAGCCTCAAAACACAGTCTCAATAGGCCTCCGATGCTCGCACCGACCGGTCGTCCGCAATCTCGACCTCTAGAGGGAAATCCAACATGCCCGAAGACTCCGGAAACTTCTTGCTAAGTGCAAGAGAGACAAAAGATCGGGTGGCACCCGAATCAAACAACACCTGAACTGTGATTTCGTTCACATGGAACGATCCTAAATAAGGCACATGATATATCAAAATCATAGCGACATAATATAAAAGCATAAGGATAAGAAGTCATACCCGTCACCATATCGGGTCCAGCACGTGCCTCCTCGGCGGTCAGCTAAAATGCTCGGTTCCGAACCACTGGAGCCTCCAATTTAGCCTACCGGCCATCCACAACCCGTGTTGCAGCTGGAATCGGCGCCATAACCGGCTTCGCTGCTGCTGGTGCTGTCAATCTAGGGCAATTGGCCTTTTCATGGCTCTTCTGATTGCAATGAAAGCAAATCAGGTCTGACATCTGCATCACCGGAGTAGGGGCAGTACAAACCCTGCTAAAATGCCCAACCTTGTCGCACTTATAGCAGCCTGAACCCGGCCCAGTGCGCAAGTTACCTCATGTTACCGACCGCATTTTCCACAACGGTCCCACCCAAACTGGCCTTTCGGCCTACCATCGGATCCCTTGGGCTTCTTCCCCAAAGCCCCCGCCGCCTGCCCCTCCACTTCCTTCCTCTTCCGGATGTGCTCCAGATCAATCTCCCTCTCCCTAGCCCTGGCAATCATGGAATCCAGGGTAGGGCAAGCTGAAAAACTGACATGCTCCTGGATGTCAGCTCGTAGCATGTCATGGTAGTGGGTCCTCTTCATGTCCTCATCACCCGCATACTGGGGTACCAACAAAGCCCTCTCCCGGAACTTGGCGGTGATCTCCGCCACAGTCTCCGAGTCTGTCTCATATCCAAGAACTCCCTAAACAATTGTGCAGACTCAATGTCCGCAATCCATCATCTGGCAACAATGGGGTCCTTCTCCCCATGGAAATCTGGCGCACCACTGCCTCTGAAGTCCTTAAAGGACAATGTGTGTGGTCCTGACTGGCTAGTCGCCATGTCACTCCGGAACGCCCTGAGGCGATCCTCCATCAGCTAAATGATCCCCTCCTTGATCGACCCGAAGATAACCGACATCGCATCAAGGATACCCCTCGTGATCTCGGACGCAATGAACTCACGTAACCCATCATCCACATGCTGGGATCTTGCCCCCGAGCCCGATCCTGACACGAATCCTGAACCTCCTACTCCATGTCGCGTGACCACCATTCTGAAAAATAAACATACGAATGTCAGGGTCACATATACTTTCCAAGTTTCCCGGTTCCATCTAGGCCCTCCTTGGTTCGAGTACGGATCCATACTACCTTCCACATCTATCCGTACTTTCCCCAAGAATTGCTTCAACTTCAGTAGTACGGGCCCATACTACCTTCCACATCTATCCGTACTTTCCCCAAGAATTTCTTCGACTTCACCTAGTCCCTTTTTCTGATACCTTTTTTACTAACCACATCATAGGCTTCCTTAGGGCACTCTCCGACCCACTCTTCGCCATCAGCTGCACTAGGAGTCCCCACCACACCCCCCTAACTAGCTTGCGGATACTATTACATATCTGCCTCCTTAGTTAGTTGAAGCTGGTCAGAACCCCCATAGCACAAAGCAACCATCATTCGTGCATTGAGTAACCAAACCAGTCATAACCTACACAGGCTATCTTATTGCTGACTAAACAGTCCTAGCATACAGCTCATACAACAGGCACATAAGGCATCCTTCCTAGATCCTTAGCCCTAACTAGCATGCAATTCTCAGAATAATATATTAGGCACACAAGGCATCCTCCTAGACCCTTAGCCCTATTCTAGCATGCAGTTCTCTGAATCAACACCATAGAACATAACATAACAAGTATGGGTATATTGGGGAAAACTTACTTGAGCCCGTCCGGTCGCACGCATAACACACTTCGTCTTTCTTAAAATTTCTCAGTTTAGACTTTATAAAACCATTTTTCCTTGAAAGATCTTTTAGTCCCTTGGTTTGAGTCCAGACGCCCCTGAGGGTGTGTCCGAATCCCTCAAACCAGGGCTCTGACACCAACTTGTAACGACCCAATTTTCAGGCCAAAAATTTCATTTTTGGTTTAACATATTTAATAAACTTTTTACCAAAACATTTTTAATAAAACATCCAATACAAAATCATAATGTTGTATTTCAAACCATAACATCATAAGTATCGAAAATCAGAGTACAGTCCCCAAAAAAAAACTCCTTGCGGAACATGTGAGTGTGTGTGATACGCTGCTATGTTGCCGGCTTTTTCCCCTTCGATGAAGAAGTACCTGAAACCAAAACTAAAACTATATGAGTTCCCCCATCATACCACATACCATACAATATCATCGGTATCTTTCAACCGGTAACATTCATCGGTATCTTTCAACCGGTAACCTTCATCGGTATCTTTCAACCAGTAACCATCATCGGTGTCTTTCAACCGATAACCATCATCGGTATCTTTCAACCGGTAATCAGCATCAATATCTTTCAACCGTTAATTGGGGACTATTTCACCCCCTACTACTAACATGCAATCAACAGATATAAGCATACAGTCAGGCATATCCGGGTACTGACCTAACCTTGCGTCCTACGAACCACTGTTAGGGAAACTAATCCCTACTAAACACATAACATATAATCTAGATAAATCACATAACCAGACCAATATAATTATCAGAAATACCATTATCTTATAAATACCCCTTTTTGGTGGGACGGCATTGTGGCCTTAGACCCACCCCTACTGGAAGGTAACTCACCTCAATGTCGTGCAGTGTCTGAACTATCTTCGGTGCACAAGTCGACTCCCTATGACTCCTCGATCCCTACACGACTACCTCCATGTCAACACAAATCACATACAACCCTAAACAGAGTCAGTCCAAGTTCAGTCAAAATCAATACTGGTCAAAGTCAACATTCAGTTGACTTGACTTGCTGAGTTGGCCTACCAACTCGTCGAGTCCATGCTTCACTAAACCCACACAAAAACCCGGCTCCACTCGTCGAGTCTAGCGAAACTCGACGGGTTCTCCTTCAGTCATAACATCGGGACCATAATCATCCGACTCGCCGATTTCCTTCTTGAACTCGTCGAGTTCATCTCCAACTTAAGAACTTGCCAGCCTATGACACGCCGAGTTGTATGAACAACTCGTCGAGTCTATCTTCAAATATTGGGAGATTGCTATGGACTCGCCGTGTCTGCTCATACCACTCGTCGAGTCCCATGGCTTCCAGGTCCCTTTTCGCGCCTAAACCGACAAGTAATTTCCTTCCTATCATTTACCCATTCACAGGAAGGGTTTGGTGTACAATGGTCACCGACTCGTCGAGTACCAAGAACAACTCGCCGAGTCCAATCTTGACCAACTCCATACAGTCGATTTAAATGAGGTCTAACACACCAAAACCATAGATCTGGCCTCCTAATGTCCATTTTGTACGTAAAGTTCCAAACTTGATGCACATGCATGGGCGTTTTTAGCTCAAAATCCATATAAAGTGTCCAACAATGTGCATGGGGATCTCATGGCCCTAAAGTTGGCACCTTTATGCCATGAGACCCCTCTTAAGGCCCAGATCTGAAGCTAGAGTCCACATAACACTCCTTAATTTCGAAAATAGCTTGAAAAGCCCTAAATGCACCCAAGATCCACATACTAAAGATGAACAACCAAATGAAAGACCAAAACAGGAGCATTTTATCTTGATTAAGCTGAAAATGGAATGAGATTTCTGGATCTACAAGCCCCAAGTCGGATACTCAATCTCCTCTTCTTCCTTCCAAGCTTTACAAGTCAACAAAAGCACCAAAATGGCCTTAACACACACACATACGACTAGGGTTTCGATATGCAGCTCTAGGAGAGTGTTAGGGACAAGGGAGGCCGAGTTAAGGTGTTTATATAAGGTGCAAACCCTCATATTAGGGTTTTTGTCCAGACAACACGGACTCGCCGAATCCGATTTTTGACTCGCTGAGTCAGCCACTTGACTCCTGGGTCCAATTCGCTTCTACTCGACGAGTTAGGCCACCAGCTCGCCGAGTCCCAGGCTAAAATGCAAAATGCATAATTTAAAATGCGTACCAGGAACCAGGTATTACATCACCACATGAGCATTTGGTTTGCCCTATCAGCTATCTATAATCTGTAGGGTTGTTGGCGCTAGCTCCACAACTGACGCTTCTGATACCAATCTCAGGCAGTTGACCTTTTTATGGCCTCGCTGGTTGCAATGAAAAAAAAAACATGTCTGATGTCTGAACAGCGGGAATAGGGGAAGTATAATCTTTGCTGAAGTGCCCAATATTGTTGCACTTATAGCAGCCCGATCCCTCAGCTCTACAAACTCCCTAGTGTGGTTTTCCGCATTTCCCACAGCCACTCCGGCCCTGCTGGTCCTTCGAACTCGAGTCGAATCCCTTGGGTTTTTCATCGAAACCCCATTCGTCTGCCCAGCCTCCGCCTTCCTCTTCTGAAGGTGCTCTATGTCAATCTCCCTTTCTCGTGCCCTAGCTATCATGTCATCCAAGGTCGGGAAAGCCGAGTAACTGACATGTTTCCGAATGTCAGCGCTCAACATGTCGTGGTATCGGGTTTTCTTCATCTCCTCATCACCTGCGTACTGAGGCACCAATAAGGCCCTCTGCCTGAACTTGGTGGTAATCTCTGCCACTGTCTCTATAGTCTGTCTCATATCCAAGAACTCCCTGGCTAGCTGCTAAATCTCCACAACTGGTGTAAAATCGACCCGGAATCTGATCACAAAGTCCGACCCGGCCATAGCCTCAATGGTTGGGGCTCCCAATGTATCACTGACCGCCTCCCACCAGTCTCTAGCCTTCTCCCCCAAACACCCAGCAACAAACCTGACCTTCGAACCCTCAAGGCAAAAGCGCGTCACCTACGTAGACTCAATGTCCGCGATCCATCGTCTCGTGACAATGGGGTCCTTCAACCAGATGAAGTCTGGAGCTCCGCATCCCTTGAAATCCATGAAGGAGAGCATGTGAGCCCCTGATTGGCCAGGTGCCATGTCACTCGTGCATGACTTAAGGCGATCCTCCATAAACTCAATGATACCCTCCTTGATCGGCTCGAAAATCACTGGGATCGCCTCAAGGATGCCTCTCGTAATCTCGGATACAATGAACTCGCACAATCCGTCATCAAATGGATTGGAACCTATACTCGAGCCTGACCCAGACCCTGAACCTCCTGCTCCGTGATGTGTCATCACCATTCTGAAACAAACCACGCAACTATCATAGTTATACACAATATTGAGAGACCTCAGATGCACCATAAGTTCCCTGGTTTAATCTCAGCTTTCCTTGATTCGAGTACGGATCCTCTACTTTCCGTTGTACGGTCCCTTACTACCTTCCACATCTATCCATACTTTCCTCAAGAATTGCCTTGACTCCACCAAGTCCCTTTCACTACTATTTCTAGCAGCGCTAATCTCATCCTAGGCTTGCCCTAGGGTAATCTCCGACCCACTCTCCACCATCAGCTGCATAAGATTTCCCTACTACCTCTCCTTAAATAGCTTGTGAATACCATTACATATTACTAAGACTAGATAATTCTTCGAATGGGAGGTCCCACCCTATAACAGTTGGACTCAGACAAGAGCTGCAAAATAGGGCTAGACCTAAACTTCTGAAATTATTTAGTCCTCGTAATATGTAACTTAACGTATTCGTTTACCAGTTACTTAAAGATAACTATGACTCCTAAAAGCACAAAGAAAGAAGCATTCGCGCATTGAGTAACCAAAACCAATCATATTCTAATCGGGCCATCATATTACTAACTAATCAATACTAGCATGCAGTTCAATAAGCACATACAACAGGCATATAAGGCATCTTCCTAGATCCATAACGCTAATCTAGCATGCAATTCTCATACACATACAACAGGCATATAAGGCATCCTTCCTAGATTCTTAGACCTATTCTAGCACGCAATTCTCATAATCATATCATATATCATAACAAACATGTATGCTATCCTAGGGGAACTTACTTGAGCTGACCATTTGCATGCATCACACTCCTTGTTCTTTCTCAAAACCCTTAATTTTAATTTTTTAAAAATTGTTTTCATTGTAAAAATTTCTCAAACCCTTGATTTGAGTCTAGACACCCCCAAAGGTGTGTCCGAATCCCTCAAACCAAGGCTCTGACACCAACTTGTAACATCTCAAATAATAAGACCAAAAATTTCGTTTTTAAATAAGTAAGAAAGAAACCATTAGTGCTAAAAAAATTCATTGTGCCATCCCATAACAAAACCATATGTCAATAATCAAAGCATATCACAATAAAACATCATCAGAGTATATCTCCCAAGAATCTCATGTGAGTAATAATTGTTTGATGTGTTGCAATCTTTCCGGCTCCTTTCCCTTTATAGAAGAGGTACCTGAAACCAAAAGTGAAAATCATAAGCACAAAGCTTAGAGAGTTCCCCCATCATACCACATAAACTCATATTGCTAGGCATATCTGGGTACCCTGCTTGCCCTGTCAGGCATATATGGGTGCCAACCTATCGTGTCAAGCATATCTAGGTGCTCGACCTACCCTACCAGGCATATATGGGTGCCCGACCTACCGTCCATTTTATTTCAATTGGTTACGGGGACTATTTCACCCCTACCACTACCACATAATAACATAAAAATAAGCACATAGATCATAACAGACAGTGGTATACCAAAAATTTATCACAAAGACAATCATCTCTACTATAAACAACTACTAGTGGGCCGACATTGATACCTTCGACCCACTCATACAGGAAGGTAACTAACCTCGCAAAGCTGAATGTAGAATCTCACGGTAACAAATCTCTAGTGGTAGCTCCGATGACTCCCTTCTCTCCAATTCATGAAAATGATTGTGAGGAAACACTTTCACTAAGTAGATTTTAAATAGTTAGCAATTGTGACATTTTCATTCTCAAATTCGATTATGATTATGGCATCCCTCTTCATAGTTTGAATTATGAGAAATGGCAAAGGTCTAAACATTTGGGGCTTATTGATGTAAGTTCTAAAATTGTTTAGACACACATTTGAGCTATCTAAGGAAAGGTGTATGAGTTTGAGAATCCTAGATAAAGTCTTATCGAAGCATCTCGTATCAGAAATCTAAACTTTGGAAAGGAGGTCAATAAGTATTGATTTCTAGAAGTCCAACTGATTTCTGAATACATGTCGAAGCTAGTGGGAGCATAAGTATGCTAGTAAGATAATAATTATTATGCTAGTGGGAGCATAATTATTATGGAAAGTGTTGCAAGTTAGCAATGTTAATTATAGAAAACAAAAGTTTCAATTTGCAAAGATGCATGGTTTGAAAAGTTGTTTTGCTATAATTAAGGGAGAGGAATTCATACTTCATTTCAAAATCTAAAAGCTTAGATTGAGTTTTTAATCAAATTTAGTCAAATATATATGAATGTTATGTTGGAATGGTTCAACATAAGGAAATTCTATATATAGAAATAATAACTGCATTCTCAAATTTTGATTATCATTATGGCATCCCTCTTCATAATTTGAATTATGAAAACATGGCAAATAGAAATATTATAGCAAAAGGTTGATCAGGTATCATGTATTTATGTTAGACATTATGAATCGTGTCCCATATGCTTCAGGTATAAGATCGATTACATATGTTATAATATTATCGTGTTCTAGTTTTCCAAATGCCTAGGGCATTAAGAGGGAAAAAGGAATAGAATCGGATATAACTAAAGTGGTTAAACAACTGTAAGGACAATCTAAGGTTCGCCAAGGATTAGTCGCTTAAGGATAGTGGGAAGTATAGTAATGGATGGACCATATTGACATTATTTTGAATTGACAGGAGTCTATTAATAATGAGTTGTTGTATGGAAAATATGGAATGTTTCCATATTAGGGGTTAAAGAATAGAGGAGAAAGTTAGAAACATTTATGCAAGAGGGAAGTTCAAAGGAATGTACTTTGAATTTGAGATTTCATTTCCATGGAATTATCTTGTAACAATCTCCAAAGATATATTTTGAAATATCATTGTTCAAGCCTCTGTGACTTTTGGTACCTAGACATTACAAAAGAATCATTGCATGATAGTTTAGAATCTAACACTTTCTAGCAGTGACAAGAATTAGGAATCCTTACACTTGCAATAAGGATTTGGAATTGTGAAATGAGCATCATTGAAATGTTGTCAAATGATTTATTTCACAAAGTAAGGATCATAGATAAACATAGTGTGCATGCTTGGAGCATGAGACAACTATTGTTTTAATTCAAGTATTAAGTTGATTATACGAAACATTATACAATGAATAATTAGTAATCAATATGGCATTCAAAAGTTTTGGGGCCATATAGGATTAGTATTATTCTTTTGTTTCACTTTGCATGCTTTGACTTCCCGAATAACTAGGTTATTCAAATCATCCACAGTCGATCATACTTTGGAAGAAGGTATTAAGGCAAGACTATCATGAATGGGTCTGTAGTTTGTCTAGGTGTTTTAGACATAGTTGCAGTGTTTATGAGTACTCCTGGAATAAGATTCGAGTATTGGATTCAACCCATGCTCATCTGAATCACTTCATGGATTTTATCACGAGTGATTATGAGACGATAATATCTTATATTCTTAAAAAGGAGACATGTGAGTTATAGTTTCGAGTCGGTTGCACATTGACGTATATAAACACACCAGTAACTTGGTGTTATAAAAAATATTTTTGTGTGTAATTCGATGAGTAAGTACAAATATTTTTGTGTGTAATTCGATGAGTAAGTACAAGAAAGCATTTGGGTCGAAGTTTATCCATTCCTTTTACCCAAGAGGATAAAAGCGATATTTGTGGGCACCTTGATGATTTAGTGATGACACCCCTGAGTTCTTGGCCAAGCCTGGACTGATTTGATTTGTTCGGTTAGTCGGTCGTCATAAATCGGAAATCGGGAAACAACAGATAGACAGAGAGAAGAATTATAATCCATGTCTCATGTCCATATGATATCTAGAATGGAGGAATATATGATCCCTTATCTAATGTACGCGTCATTGACTAGGGTAAAGTTAGACAGCGACTTTTAAGAGCTACGATTGCTAGTCGGGATTTTGGAGTCATACTTGCAATTATAGTTATTATACTTATCCAAGTGGGAGACTGTTAGATTAGGTGTCTAGGCTCTCATAACTATAATTGGTATGTACTTGACCCAAGATTAGTATGGCCCACGGGGGCCCTACTATACCCTGACTCTCGTCAGTAATCCTTAGTGTAACAAACGTTGGAGCCTGCGCCGACTAGGCAGCGAGCTGTGGACAGTTGGTTTTCACGTGACCAAACTGATGGCGGTGGTAACAGATCCTCGGGGTTAGCTGTCGGGAATCCCTCGCAAAGTGCCCCTCCTTGCCGCATTTGCGACACATACTACCATATCTACAAACCCCGAGTGACCCTTCCCACACTTGCCACAAGTGCGGCCCTACTGGCCTACCGACCTAGAATTAGCGATCTTAGACCGCTTTGGCGCTGGCTGCGACTACACTGGGGCTTGCCTCTGCTCCTATAATTGTAACTTAATCTCAAGCTCATGCCACATGGCGGCCTCCTGTAACTCCAACAATGTATCAAAACGTTGGGTGGCAACAAACTGACAAATGTCAGTCTTGAGCATGCTTAGATAACGTGTCATCTGAGCCTGCTCAGAAGCAAACTCCGGGGAAAACATCAGCCTCTCAGTGAACATACAGGAGATCTCCATCACCATCTCGACACCCTACCTCAAATCCAAAAACTCATATGCCAGTCGCTCGCGCTCAACCCGTGGAATGTAGCGGGCGCGGAACATATCCCTGAACTGTCCCAAGTAACCACAGCTCTCTGATCATCAGTGTAGGACCCTGTCATCAACCTGAAGGGTTTTGAGCATCCTAACAAATTTAAGGTGCACATACAACCCTAAATGCTTTGGATCTATGTTTTCTCTAATTATACATGTAAAATGATTTTCCAAAGCATTTCCTTAACTAGCATACAAACTTGGGCACTAGTATAACAAAACTAGTTAGAACACATACCTTTCCTAGTTGCTTGATTCCTTGGACCTTTAAGAGCCTAGCACTACAAATGTGATGTCTCAAATGCTTCACACAACACCACCAACAATGGAGGACTTGAGAGAGAATACTTGCACTAAAAAATCAGCGATGGCTCTTCCAAGAACACTAGGGTGTCAATTTTAGGAGCCATGGGGTCTCTTATATAGTGTGTCAAAACTAGGGTTACACCATGTAAACCCTAATGTGCAAGACCTTCCATATTCCTCATGCTCCATGAGTTTAAATCTCCATGGATCATCCATGGGTTGTCACATGGGTTTATCCCAACATAAGGAATCATGGATCATTGGCCCACACCATAAGAATTAATGATTTAGCAAATCAACCCCTTATATTTAATTAGTCTCTTTTGACCACAAAATTAATTCTTGATCAATACTAATTAAATAATATGATTTCAGATTAATATATTAGAACTTATAATATATTAATGAATCATGAATATCCTCTTCTCAAAAGTCCATCCTTACAAATTGTTTCGGTGCCATGCAACCCAAATGGACCATGCTACTCTCGGGTCAAGTACATACCAATTATAGTTATGGGCTTAGACACTAAATCCAATAGTCTCCCACTTTGATAAGTCTAAGAACTACAACTACAAGTACGACCACTACAACAAAATGAAGCTAATGCAACCCTGCTAAAAGGTTGCATTAGGCCTTGTAAAAGTTGCATAATTCCTAAAGCAACCTTTTACCAAAGGTTGCATTAGGTAAAGTTGCATTAGATCTAAAGCAACTTTTTTCTTCGAAAATGCAACCCTTTTTCAGATAGTTGCAAATCTTTTTTAAATGCAACTTTTTTTTATTGCAACATGTGTTATGCAAAAGCAACCTTTTTAATACTCATATGCAACTTTTTTACACTTGGATGCAACTTTTTTAACTATTTTAGTTACGAAAATGCAACTTTTATTTATAATCAAATGCAACCTTAATTATGTTTTCTAGTAAAGAATTGCAACCTTTTTATATGGCATATGCAACCTTTGTTATGTCTTTAATTGAAAAAAAATGCAACCTTGTTTATAGTCAAATGTAACTTTGTTTTTGTGATTTTTCTAATTTCAATGCGACATTTTTTTCCTAATCATATAGACGCCACATATGTTTACTACATTGCTACAAATATACATTACTACTAAAATTACACTATAAAAATAATAACATAAATATACTATATAATTTTATGGTCTCCTTTGACATATCTAAATTCAAAATAACAACCTTAAATCAAAGCCAACACAAAGTTGTCAACTATAGTCACAAAAAAATTATTAAAAACATTCTAGATGTGTATTAAACATAGACGATAAATCATATTAACAACTATCAGCCTTCTCGAGGTTGTTGTTCCGCTAACTTTCGCATCATGGCTTCAAGGTTTTCTTGCTGTTTTTTAATATCTATTTGCATAGCTTCTAATCCGGCCTGTTTTTTTTCATGGTCCTCTTGAATCTCTTTCCGCATTTCCATCAACTCATTTCTTTTAACTTCATTTGCTTTGAATGATTCCATAAGTCCCGTCGGAATCATGTATGATGCATCACCACCACCCACTTTTTTTTTATCAATCTATTAGTAACGCCTCTACCATAAAGACGACGGTATCCATCATTCTCTTTTTTCATCACAATCATATAAGGATCTATGACATCACTATCATCTTCTAGATGTTCATACTTCTTCATTTGTTCCTACAAGATTATTAAAAATGAATAGGATAATTTTACTAAAGCATCTACCATTAAAAAGTTGTTTATATTGTAAAAAAAAAGTGCATTTAAATACAGAAAACAACAGTTTTTTTATTGTTTAAAAGACAACTATTTGATGTCCAAAAACCTGCTATCAAAAGACTGTTTTTATGTAAAAAAAAACTGCATTCTAACATCTAAAAAAACTGCATCTTAAAACATTTTTTTTCGTGTAAAAGACAGCTATTTGATATCCAAAAATCTGCTATCAAAATAGTGTTTTTATGTAAAAAAAAACTGCATTTTAGCATCTAAAAAAATTGCATTTTAACATCTAAAAAACTGCATTAAAAACAATTTTTTTTATTGTGTAAAAGACAGCTATTTGATGTCCAAAAATCTGCTATCAAAAGACTGTTTTTATGTGTAAATAAAAAACCGCATTTTAACATCTAAAAAAACCGCATTTCAACATCTAGGAAATTGCATTTTAATATATAAAAAATTGCAATTTAATGTCTAAAAACTGCAATTTAACGTCTAAAAAGATAGTTTACTATTAAAAGGGAAAATTATTTTAAAATTGAAATACAAACTTATAATTTTATTTGCCGTGTCATCATATGTATCGACATATACATGCCCATCTGTCCTTTTACGTGTACGTTCAAACATTTGACTTAGAGTTGGGAATTTCTTGTTTGGATCTTCATTTTTCTGTACACATGATAACATAAATATCAACAAGAAAGTATCAAAGTGTGGGAAAATAAAAACACAAATCACAAGCAAAAAGAAGACATTAATTACCATTTCGTCACGAATTCTAGCAAAACTTTTTGGACCAGCCGTGTGCATATTTTTTAGAGACTTGCGTATTTCTTTTGCCCGCGAACAACGTTCCTACACACACATTAATATATAAAACTCAATTGACCAAATACACCTAAAGACAAATCAAATATTAACAAACACTAGTAATAAAGAAAATGTTTTTGAAATTACCGCCACATCTTTTTTATTCCATAACACTAATAGTTTTGAGAACTCTTCTTGAGGAATGCATTCAGGTCGATTCTTCCATCTTGTTTTATTGTCCTTAAATTGATAGAAGTGTTTTTTCTTGAACCTACATTTGTATACCTTATACAAATTTCCAATTGTCCTAAGAACCCAAGTTTTAGCATCATCGGGCACATCATATTTTCCCTTAAAAATATTAGTAAATAGTAAAAAGAAAGGAAAATAAAAGAGTATGGAAGAATAAAGCTACCTAAAAACTTACCAAGACATACTCCCATATCTTATCTTTATGTGGAACTTTGTGCCATGAAGTACATGTCAATGGTGCATAACTATGGGTACGAGCTATTGTACCAAAAAACCGAGAGAATTTCCCTACTACGTCCTTCCCTTATATTATCGGTCCAACGGGTTGTCCATATTCATTACATATAATGACCTCACGTTGATTAACATTTCGTGTGTGAACGGCATGTAACAATGTTGGTCCTCTTTTCTTGGGTGTAGAAATCTACATTCCAACATAGAATTATATATATATATATATATATATATATATATATATATATATATATATATATATATATATATAATTTATGACAAACCAAAAGCATGATCAAGTAGTGAAGTTGAACATGTTTCCTTTTCTATTTTGGGTTCTTCTAATTGTTCTTCAAAAAGTACATCATCCACATTTCCCAAATCGTCATCGCTATCATCAACTTCAATCTCATTTTCAATATTTGCATATTTCAAATGGTCCATGTCTTCATGATCATCATTTTGATCAACATCATATTCTAATTAATGAATAAATATTGTTGGGTTTTGAGCATTCTAACACTCCTAAGTGAACATGCAACCCTAAATACCTTGGATCTATGTTTTCTCTATTATACATGCAAATAAGAACTTCCAAGGTATTATCCTAATCTAGCATATAAAACAATGAATATAACAAGATAAAATACATACCTCTTTCATGTAGAAAGTCTTCATGAAGCTTGAGTGCCTAGTGCCCCAAGTGTGACACCTCAAATGGAATCACAATCATCAAAACACTTAGAATAGCTTGAGAGAATTCTACAACTCATGAAATCGGCTAGCCCTTTCACTTCACACACTAGTGGCCGATTTTGGTCAAGAATAAGATGCTTATATAGTTAGGGTTACACCATGTAAACCCTAATAGACATGGCCTTTCATTTCCATGATCCATGGGTACAAATACACCATGGAGCATCCATGGACCATCCTATGGGTTTTAGCCCAACTTGATTATCCATGGAGCATTAGCCCACTATACAAGTATGGATGATTTACACAATCAACCCATGTTTTCTCTATTATACATACAAATATGAGCATCCAATGTATTATCCTAATCTAGCATACAAAACAATGAATATAACAAGATAGAATACATACCTCTTTCATGTAGAAAGTCTTCATGAAGCTTGAGTGCCAAGTGCCTCAAGTGTGACACCTCAAATGGTTCACACAACACCAAATACACTGGGAATAACTTGAGAGAAATCCACAACTCATGAAATCGGCTAGCCCTTCATTTACCCACACTAGTGCCGATCTTGGTCAAGAATAATATGCATATATAGTTAGG
The DNA here is from genome assembly GCF_002870075.4 of Lactuca sativa. Classification (NCBI taxonomy): domain Eukaryota; kingdom Viridiplantae; phylum Streptophyta; class Magnoliopsida; order Asterales; family Asteraceae; genus Lactuca; species Lactuca sativa. Next base: position 289,073,226 of record NC_056630.2, on the reverse strand, counting down.
GTTACACCATGTAAACCCTAATTGTCATGGCCTTTCATTTCCATGATCCATGGGTACAAAAACACGATGGAGCATCATATGGGTTTTAGCCCAACTAGATAATCCATGGAGCATTAGCCCACTATATAAATATGGATGATTTGCACAATCAATCCATATATTTAATTAGTCTTCTTTTGATCACTTAATTAATCCTAGATTAATTCTTGATCAATACTAATTAAATAATCTTATTATCCTTATTATTAATATACTAGAACTTATAATATATTAATAACCATAAGTGTCTTATTTCTCTAATTTTAGTCTATCCAAATGCATGATGCCATGCAACCCAAATGGACCATGCCGGGTCGGGTCAATTCTTACCAATTATAGTTATGGACTTAGACATTAATCCAATAGTCTCCCACTTGGATAAGTCTAACACTATTATTGCATATGACTTTAGGAACCGATCAGCAATCGAAGCTCTCAAAAGCTTCTGTCGAACTCTGACCTTGTAGATGAACTCCGACCTCTGTTAATGACTTGTCCATTAGATAAGGGATCATATATTACTCCATTCTAGATATCATATGGACTGAGACATGGATTATAATCATTCTCTCTATCCATTTGTTGTTTCCCGATTTCCGATTTATGACGACTGACTAATTGAACAAATCAAATCAGTCCTGGCCCGGACGAGCACTTCCATTTGTCATCATCAAATCATCGAGGGGCCCATAGATATCGCTTTTATCCCAAAGGTAAAAGGATGGATAAACTTCAACCCATATGGCTTGTTCTACTACTTGTTGAATCATACACAAAGGCACGTTTTGTAACACCGAGTTACCGAATGCGTTTTCGTGCAATCAATGTACAACCAACTCATAGTAACAACTCATATCTCTAGGTTTGAAGAATATAAGATATTATCATCTCGTGATCACTCGTGATAAAATCCATGAAGTGATTCCAATGAGCGCGGGGTGAATCCAATACTCAGAACTTATGAGCACTCATAAGTGTTGTAGCCCTTTGTCCAAGACCTTATACCTCTACAAGCCAACCCATGACAGTCTTAATTCATATCTACTTCCAACATATGACTGACTGTGGATGGTTTGAATAACTTAGTCATTCCGGAAGAATAACCTAGTTTATTCGGGAAGTCAAAACATGCAAAGTGAAACACAATAATAATTGAATCCAATATGGTATCAAAACCTATGAACATAAATAAAACACCTTTTATTTATCACCATATGATTACACATTATTCATTGTATACTATTTCATCTATCAACTTTATTCTTGAATTTAAAACAATAGTTGTCCCATGCTCCAAGCATGTACACTATGTTTTCTAAACACTAGTCATGCCACACACCAAGTATGCATACTATGTTTGTCTATGATCTTTACTTTGTGAACTAGATCCATTGAACATAACTTCAATGATTATCTTTTCACACTCCCAAATCCTTACTGCAAATGCAAGAATTCCAAATTCATGCCATTTACTGAAATCTATTAGATTCTAAACTTATATGCATTGATACTCTTGTAACGATTATGCACAAACTTGGTGAAATAGATCAATTAAACATAACTCCAATGATCCTCTTTTCACAGTTCCAAATCCTTACTGCAAATGCAAGAATTCCAAATTCATGTGATTTACTGAAATCGGTCAGATTCTAAACTTATATGCATTGATCCTCTTGTAATGATTATGCACAAAGTTATAAAGACTTGACAACAATCATTACAGAGTATTCCAAAGGAGATCAGCTCCTTGGAAACATCCTTCTTGCATTAAGTTTCCTAATCTTACACAGATTGAATAATTTCTAACTTTGAAACATTTCCATATTCCATTTTGACTATCAATTCTGAACAAGAGTTGCCTCTTACAGATTATGTCAATATGGTCCTTCCAGAATTATCACTATACTTCCAACTGTCCTTTGAGCAACCAATCTTTAGTAAACCTTAGATTGTCCTCGACAATTGTTTAATCCTCTTTGTCATATCCAGTTCTAAACCTTTTCCCTTCTAAATGCCCCAGGCATTTGGAAAATTTTATAAAGGATGAATATAGCACATGTAATCGATCCTATATCCGAAGCATATGGGACACGATTCATGATGTCTCACATAAAGACTAAACCAGTCTTTTGCTATAATATTTCCATTTCTATTTGCCAAGTTCTCATAATTCAGATTATGAAAAGGGATGCCGTAATCATAATCGAATTTTAGAACGCAAATAATGGACTCCTATACAAAATTTCCTTATGTTGAGCCATTCCAACATGAAATTCATATATATATATATATATATATATATATATATATATATATATATATATATATATATATATATATATATATATCCTTGACTAAATGATTAAAGCCTCATGATCTAAGCTTATAGATTTGAGATGAAGTATAATTTCCTCTCCCTTAATTATAGTAAAACAACTCTTTCCCAGTTGAAACCTTTGTTTTCTATAATTAACATTGCTAACTTGCAACCTTTATCATAATTATCATGCTCCCACTAACATGATGATTATTAGCATAACACTTATGCTCCCTCTAGCTTTGACATGTACTCAGAAATCAGCTGACTTTCTTACCAAAGTTCAGATTTCTGATACTAGATTGTTTTGATAAAACTTTATCAAAAACATACACCTCTTTTAGATAGCTCACAGGTGTGTCTAAACAATTTTAAGAACTATGAAAAGGGATGCCGTAATCATAGTCTCATTTTTTTAGACCTTTTCCATTTCTCACAAGTCCATGTTAGTGTGCCGGTAAACCACACATGCTCCACTAACGACTTTGAGAATGCAAATATCACAATTGCTATCTAGCTAAAATCTACTTAGTGAAAGTGTTTCCTCACCATCATTTTCATGAATCAGAGAGAAACCTTATGACACTTAGATTTAATGGTGTATGTGTTCTTATCCATGTGAATTGTCAAAACCATAGTCACAGGATAAGGATAATGACAAATCCAAACTCATATGGATTGAACTCAATCTAATTTCTTGCCACCTGGCAGCTCAAGGGCCTACCATTGCTTCCAAGTTGTTGTGAAACCAATTGAGAACTCTAAGAACTCATATGCAAAGCCAACTTTCACTGGAATGGGCACAGAATATGTCAACACGATAGGTTATAAACCTCAAGTCGTGTGCTAGTGAAGAACCTCAGGTTCTATTCTTGATTAGTTCTTGAGACTTTCAAGACCTTTTAGACTCCCACTGTCCTCTTGACCCATAAGACTCACTTGTCAAACATCCAAGAGATAGTACAGATTCTAATCAAGACAAACACTTCACACAATTGGCCTTAGTTGGTCTTTGTTTTATCCAAAACATCACAACTTACCAATTTCAAATGTACAAGACTAGGAAACTTTTACTCTTACATTTGACAAGTGTTTTAAACCTTCTTTAAGACATGTCACTCAACTTACAGTCTTCGAGTATGACTCTAAGACTTGTTTTGGAATGAAATATTACTCATCTTCTTGATTTAACCACTTCAACAATTCATAGCTCCTCTTCTTAGCTATCAGAATGCACTTAGAGGATGAATTGTGATTAGGTCTCTAAATCATTAAGATGATCATAAAAGCTGATAATAAAGTACTATCCCATCTTTTCAGATTTGAGAAACTTTTATCTTTCTGCCTAAATTGATTTTTCTTATTCGCTCTGTCATACATTTGAACCTTTTCCAATGTCTTAGAATTACACTTAAGCTTGTAAGTGTAACCATATTTACTGAGCTTTTGTAAACTATGACGAATAGTTTTATCGATCTTTTGTGGTGGACTTGACCAGTGCACAAGAATGTGTACTCGATCCCTTAGTCCTTCACTTGACTCACACATCCATGTGAACAAGTAATTCGTCTTAATTTTCCAATACTTGAAAGTTCTCATTCATCATGCTATACAACTTGCATGATTCCAAGTTCCGGTCCAATTGAAACTTGGGTGATGAGAATCTTTCCTTATTTGGTAAATTTAGACATTACCACAAATGAAAGAATCAATTTCATATTTCCACTCTTGCTATTAATGGAATCATATAAGCAACAATTTTTCCTCAAATACCATTGTAAGGATATTTTAAAATAAATAAAATTAAAAAATTTCTTTTATTTTAAAACTTTTCGGAAAAACTTATCCTTACAATCCATATGAAAAATTGTTGTTATCTATTCCTAAGCAATATCTCATAACTCCTAAGAAGTAGCTCAAGATTCCGATCTTCAAACTACGCAATAGAAATCCATCTACGCGATCAGATTCAGCATATTCTTTCTTTAAGTTTCTGCACTTTTCTTTGATTCTTAAAACATCACCATGTGACCCAGTCACATCATGTATCCAGAATCTCATAATAGAAACTTAGCAGAGTTAGATAGTGGACTTTACCTGAAGTAGAGTCAAACTTATTGAATTTAACATCCTTAGGTAAATTTGGTAGCTTCGCAACCAATGCCCCTTCCTTTGGCAATATAAACATATGGACCCTTTGGTAATGGTACACGGGACTATCACAGACTTAGTTTTTCTCTTTACCATTTGGTCAACCCAGTTGACTATGGCCGATCCTTTTCCATTGAGAAGAGAGAGCTTTACTGGATATCCGGTGTCACCATTGTCAATGTCCATCAAGTTTTAGGAAGTTGATCTTAGCAAATAGATAAGATCATTAAGGGTCTTGTCATTGTCTAGTTCATAGGAGTCCCAAAGGAGCTCACTATGTGACTTAGAAAGTGATTGAACTACCAACTTTCTCAAGACTTTGACACCCAACTCTCCCGGCTTGCGATATGTGACTACATCTCCAAGATGTGATCACACCTAGACCTTGCCTTGCCAATAGGGCTTGAGTGACTTTGAACTTGTGGGTTAGGGAGAATAATTGGAGGAGATGAAAGTAGTATGATTTCCATGGGACATCATCTTCATTTAGGAAAGCTTGTTTCAAGAGATTTGGGAAGATCATAAATGTCTAAACCAAACATCTTTTGGGAGATATTCAAGATACTTGATTTAAAGTCCTTAATATAACACCCAATATGAAATATTAAGGCTAGGACCCAACAAACTATTTTATAACTTAGAAGAGGGATGCCATAATCCAAGCTATAACATATTTGAAGGTAATTGAATGACGATTCACCAATTTCCACCAAGATAAACGAAATGTATTATTAGGTTTTAATTGGTTTTGAAACTCCTAGATCTTTAAGATTCATTGAACTATTCAATGGCATGTTTCAATCTCGAGTGTGCCCTTCAGGTTTTGTGACTGGGATGCCGAGGATCACAAAACGAGGTGTGAAGTAACCATGCAAATTACTTGGTACCCTTAAGTGTTTACCCCTCAATCGATGTGCCGGTTAACCACACACACTCCATCGATACTATGATAAACATTAAGTTACCCTTTGCCTACCTTGTTAAATACGAGTTAGTGTGCCGGTTAACCACACACGCTCCACTAACCAACTTAAACAAAGTGCAAAGTGTAATTTCATGGATTTGCACCTTATTCACATTTTCCTAAGTAACTAAGATTGGTTATTATTAAGACTTTAGTTACTTAGTATTTATCATTAATACTTTTAATGAAGGGAGAATTCTAGTCCTGTCAAACCCGTTCGGCTAACGACCCTCCACCGGTCAAGGAAGCGGTGGGTGAGAGTGGACACCCAATAAACTGTCATTTTATAGGCAGTAACCTTATACCCCCCTTATAGACCGGCTTCGTGAATGAGGTCTACTAACGGTAAGACTGACTTTACTCTTATATATATATATATATATATATATATATATATATATATATATATATATATATATATATATATATATATATATATATATATATATATATATATATTATTAACTTATAATATTATAAAGTATAAGGGTTGAATTTTAACTTTTAAAATTCTAAGGGCTAACTTGGAATTAAAGTATTCATAAGAGAAAACTTTACAAATTCCAAAACTTGAGGGCAAGTTTTGAAACTATTCAAAACTAATTAATTCCATAACTTATGTGTTTAAAGTAGTTTTAATCCAAAAACTCTTCAAGTTCCATAACCTGAGGACAAGTTATGGAAGACTTTAAACTAATAAAAGAATTAACTTATCTTTATTTTATAACTTATGGAATTAATTAAGGTTACACATTTTTTTTATTTATTATTTAATGAAGAGACTCTTGGTCCTCCATAACTTGAGGACAAGTTATGGAGTCATAAAACCATTTAATTAGAACTAGACTCTTAATTTTGTAACCTTTGCCAAATTTTATGAGTTTTATGAAACTTAAATGTGACTTTTCATATAACTTGAGGACAAGTTACAAAAACACATTTTAGAATCTACTCTTAGATTAATTTGGATTGAAAACAACTATTTCACTCAACTTTTCTATTAATCTAAGCAACTCATAAGAACAAGATAATTCAAATCAAACTTTTTCATGTAATTAGTCTAAACCATAAACTAATACAAAACATGAATCTATTGACGATTATCTTTGAAATTGGATTAGCATGAACATTACCACATCAAAAACAAGTTTATAAGTTCAAAAACAACTTAAGGTAATGTTCCTAGTCAATTTCTAGCCAACAAAGTCGAATTTATGCTGTCTGGGGGTCCAACTCGTCGAGTGCACGAACCAACTCGGCGAGTTGGATGCATTTTGCCTTGGACTCGGCGAGTCTGCTGGGCAGACAACATCAAAACTCAATTTTTCAGCTCCTTTTGCAAGTATAACAAGAAAACAAGCCTAGGCTCTGATACCACTGTTGGGTTTTGAGCATTCTAACACTCCTAAGTGTACATGCAACCCTAAATACCTTGGATCCATGTTTTCTCTATTAAATATAACACCAATAATAAATAGCAATCACAAAAAAAATATATAATAAAAAATGAAATATTCATTAAACTAAACGAAAGTACCTTCAAAGCCTCTATCGAACTGAGACGCTCCATTTTAGATAAGTGATCATATAATCCTCTGTTTTCAAGATATCAGCTGGAAAAATACATGGAACAACGTCATACTTATTGTCTAACATTTTGTTTCTCGATCTCCGATTTGTTTGATATAGAACTTAATCGAACATATGAATTTAGTTCTGACTAGGCCCGACACATCAGTCAAGACAAAATCAACGAGGTGCCCAAGATATCGCTTTTAATCCTCCAAGGACTAAAATGAACAGATAAACTTCGACTCATATGTTTGTACTAAATACTCATCAAATTGTACACAACAGCACGTTTTATAGCATCAAGTTACTGAAGCGGTTTTGTATTATCAATGCACAACCAACTCATAGTCAACAACTCATATCTCTTGGTTTGAAGATTTATATGATATTATCGTCTCACGATCACTCGAGATAAATTTCATGAAGTGATACAAGTGAGCGTGGGTTTAATCCAATACTCAAACCTTATGAGCACTCATGAATTTTGCAGCAAACTTTGCTATATCTAATACAATTCAGACAAATCTACAAGCCAAATTCATGACAGTCTTGCTTCAATACCTACTTCCAGCGTATGATCGACTATGGATAGTTTGAATAATGTAATTATTCTGGAAGTCAAAACATGCAAACTAAAACAATAGTAAATGATTGACATAAGACAGTACCATACTAGTAAATAAAAAGCACCTTTTATTTAAGCATCAAATGTTAATTGCATTTAAACTATTACAAGTTTCGAGAGCTATTTAATCATTAAAACTAATATCGTCCTTCAGTCTGATGCGCCTCGCATGCTGTAAGTGCTTAACCCTACTCAGTCCCTTCATGAGGGGATCTGATGGGTTCTCCTCAGACGATACCCTCTTTGCCACGAGGAGTCCTTCTATTCGATGTCTTATGAAGTGATTTTTTTGTCGATGTGCCTGGATCTGCCATGATCCCTTGGTTCCTTTCCCAACTGATTCTCCACTTCTTGTTTAAACTCTTTGAATCTTTCAAATGTTTCTAACTTATGCTTTATTAAGTGGATATAGCCATATCTACTATAATCGTTAGTAAAAGTCACATAGAAGTGGTTAGCATCCCTTATGGCGGTTTAGAAGGGCCCACACACATAGATGTGTATAAGATCCAACAAACCTCCACCCCTTTCACAAATACCAGTGAATAGTGACTTGGTCATCTTTCCAAGTAAGCAAGATTCACAAGGGTCATCCGACCTTAAGTCAAATGACTCCAAAACTCGAACCTTTTGGAGTTAGCCTATGTGCTTGTTGCTGACATGTCCAGACGACAATACCACAAGCATGCTTTATCCAATTCATTGGAAGAATCGATATGCAACACATTATTTTCTAAGTTGTCTAGAACATTCACAGTTTCATATACACCATTACATGGTAATGCTTTAAAATAAAAAAAAACACCTTTATAATAAGCATTTATAGCACCAATTTCATTATCAAATGAAAAACTATAGCCTTGTTTATACAAACCATGAAAGGAAATAATATTTCTCGCCAGGTCAGACGAGTAGCAATAATTATTCAAATTTATTTCTAACCCACTACTAAGCAATAAAGAGTAAACTCCAATCTTAGTGACAGGTGAAACCTTCCTATTCCTTATGATCAAGTTTATCTTCCCGTGCTCCACATCCTTACTTCTTTTTAGGCCATGCACATCAAAACAAATGTGAAATCCACAACCCGTGTCAAGAACCCAAAAGTTAGAATGTGATGAGTTTTTAGACAGAATAGTAAATACCTGCATGGCTGGGTTTAACCTTCCCATCCTTGACATCCTGTAAGTATTTAGGGGCAGCTTCGCTTCCAGTGCCCTTTTTCGTGACAGTAGAAACAATTTGCTTCCTTAGGAATGGAAGAGGGAGCAGCAGAACCAACCTTGGTCCCATTTGAAGAGGATCCATCAAGAGACTTTCCCTTGTGGCTCTTTGAGGGAGCCTTTATCTCTTCCCTTTCCCTTGTCCAATTGCTAGAACAGGGGCAGTTGCAGTAGGAGTAGAAACAACACTTTTACCTTTGAGATTGGTTTCAGCTGTCCTCAAAAGCCCTTGAAGTTTGTTAAGTGTGACCTCCTTCTTGTTCATATGATAGGTCATGCGGAACTGATGATAACATGGAGGTAAGGAGTGTAGAATGATATCAATAGCTAGCTCCTCAGGGAAGTTCACATTCAACTTTAGTAACTGGTCCACAAACCTTTGCATTTTCTATAAGTGACCTGTGATGAGTTCACCATCCTTCATCCTGTTGTTATCCTGGAAGAGATGATTTCATACCTCTCTTGACGAGCACTTTGATGGTATCTTTCCATCATGTCATGGTGCATCTCAAAAGGGTAGTAGTCCTCATAGGACTTTTGGAGTTCAGCTATCATGGTGGCCAACATGATACAAGACACCTTGGTGACATCCTTCTCATGTGCCCTAAACTCAGCAATCTCCTCAGGAGTAGTAGAGGACTCATCGATTTCCTTAAGCTCCTTGTCTAGGACATATTCTTTTTCCTCATAGCGGGTGACCATCCTGATGTTCCTAATCCAGTCATTGAAGTTGGACCCATCAAAGATGACTCTCCCACACAAGTTCACGAGAAAGAAGGACCCAGTAGGGTTTAAGTCAAAAGCAGTGTTGGAAGACATCTGAGAAAGAAAGACAGAGTTTAGATTAGATAAAGAGTCCTTAATATAGCACCCAAAATGAAATATTAAGGCTAGGACCCAAGACAATATTTTACAAATTGGAAGATGGATGTCGTAATCCAACTTGTGAAATTTTTGAAGGTAGGTAAATGACGATTTACCAATTTCCACCATCAAAAAAGAAATTGATTATTAAGTTTTAATTGGATTGAAACTCCTAGATCCTTTGAGATTCATTCAACAATTCAATGGCATATTTAAATCTCGATTATGCCCTTCAGGCTTGTGAATGGGATACCGAGGATCACAAACAAGGTGTGAATAACCATGCAAAATGTACTTGGTACTCCCGATGTCATTTATCACCCAATCAATGTGTCGGTTAACAACACACGCTCCATTGATCTTATGACAAACATCGAGCCACCCTTTGTCACCCTTACTAGTCCAAGTTAATGTGTCAGTTAACCACACATGCTTCATTAACGACTTGGCAAGGTGCAAAGTGCAATTTTAATGAATTAGCATCAATTTCACATTTTCCTAAAGTAACTAAGATTGGGAATTTTATAAAAAGGTTTAGTTAATTTATAATTATCATTATACTTAATGAGAATTAATGTCCTATCCTACCCGTTCGTCTAATGACCCTCCACCAGTCAAGGAAGCGGTGGGTGAGAGTGGACACCCATTAAACAACCATTTTATAGTCAGTAACCTAATACCCCCTTATAGACCGGCTTCGTGAATGAGGTCTACTAACGGTAAGACTAAATTGATCTTATATATATATATATATATATATATATATATATATATATATATATATATATATATATATATATATATATATAACTTATAATACTATAAAGTATATGGTTTGAATTTTAAACTTTTAAAACTCTAGGGTTTGGAATTAAAGTATTCAAAAGTATGACTTTACAAATTCCAAACCTTGAGGACAAGTTTTGACACTATTCAAAACTTTTCATTTTCTTAACTTATGAGTTTAATGACTTTTATGAAAAAAAACTTTTGGTTTTCCATAACTTGAGGACAAGTTATGGAATCCATTACAAGACATTTAGATCAACAATTAACTAACAAGAAATGTCAAATAATATCTATGATCTAGAAAAACTCATAAGCAAAGATAATTCACATCAACATTTTTCAAGAAATTAGCTAATCATATAAATTCATACAAATCTTGAAACTTTGACAATTATCTTCTAATTGGACAAATGAATTTAATATGAACAATCTTCAACATTTTCCATCCATGTTTTGGTAACCATGAAGCAACATTGGTGTCAAGTGAATTTAATATGAACAATGTTCAACATAGGATTTGTGTTGTCACAATAAGTGTGTTTTTTTAATTAAAACAATATGTATTTCGACTTGCATGTTCATCCATCCACTAACAAAAGTTATAAAGTTTGGTGTTTCATATTATAGAAACTCATGTGAAGCCTTGGCACCAAAGCGAGTAACCAATCTATGAAGCCTCATAAAAGATCAAACCATTAAATATTTATGAATTCGAGACGAATCATTTCTTTCAATTAATTATTATAGAGAAATTGAGTTGATTCATTGTATTCATAGTGTTATATTACTATTTCAAATTGTGGTATGTAACCAATATGTTTATTATTAAATTCACATGGCATGCTCTTCAAATATTATATCAAGAAGGCGTTTGCTACTAAGATCAAAATGTAATTATTTTCATTAATCTGTTGCCAAGAAATTTTTTTAAAATTTTTTTTCTTATTTAAATTTCAATCATGTACCATTTGCCATAGAAGTTATTACAACGAGTATATGACTGACTCAGAGAGGAAAGTTCGGACTCTAAGTGATAATGCTTCAGGTACACGTCATAACTTTGCGTAAATATTTATGTTAACTACAAGACTAAGAGGAGTGGTGACACTCTTGGCACCTTGCCACATAAGTATTTTTAATGCCACATCATTTTTCTTTGTTTAACACTTACACTTAACATTTTTTAAGAAGTGGTACACTCTTAGCACTCAATTTTTTGTATTTTCTTTTTTCTAATTTAATTTAATTACTATATTTTAATAAATATATTTTTTCTATTTATTTTATGTAATTTAATTTAATTACTTTAATTTAATAAAAAAATATTTTTTATTTAATACACAAAAAAACACACTTCATTATTAAAACATGATTTCATACATAAAAAACACACATCATTATTAAAACTCACTTCATAAAAAAACCACACTCAACAGCAACGGGTCTTCCTCCGAATATTGGTTTTCTAATTCGTCTTCCGGTGGCATATTTAGATCAAGATTGTCCATCGTCCAAAGATGATCGGTCAAATGGTGGCGAAGATCGGTATGGATTATTGCACTCCGAATTATCCTCAATCTATGCATCCACTCTTGACCACCATATTCTAGTGGATGTGTCTCTGGGATGACTTCATTCTTTTCGTACTCACATATTGCGTTTCCTTCATGTTCTAATATCATATTATGCAATATGATACATGTATACATCACCTATGTCATATTAGAAATATCACGAAACATGGATGGTTTTGCAACTATCTTCCAACGCTTTTTAAGTGCACCAAACGCTTGTTCAATATTTTTTCTTGCTTTTTCTTGAACTCCCTTAATATTGGCTCTCTGAAGGTCATCCGAACATGACAAACTTTTAACGAAAAAAGAAAGGTCAGGATAGATCTCATCCACAAGATAGTACCCAAATTTGTATTCTGTTCCTCGCAATACAAATGACGAATCTGGGCAGTACCATCATACACCTTGTTGAATATTGGTGGGCTACAGCTTCAAGTACGACTGTGGGATAATGATAATTGCTCTTTTTGTATTGTCCTTGAAATGAGTCACGCATTCTGTCTCCAGTGCATGCAATCTAAACTTCCTAACATCCTAGGCAAACCATGGACATTTCCATGATGAGCATACAATTGTTGTATGTCACAAGCAGTAGGCCGACGCAAATATCGTGTACCATACAAAGACATGACAATTATGCAAAATTCATGAAGACTATCTCGAGCAGTACGTGCAGACATTCTAAAACTCTCATCTAGTGCATCAAGGGGAGTGCCATATGCTAACATATGAAATACAGTAGTACATTTTTGAAGTCACACCTTCTACAATACGTATAAAAAAATCTTTATGCATTCAGAACCGTCTGCGGAAATAATATCCTTCAAAGAGAGCATTCTCGTCAAAATAATCTTGCATGAGACGTTGGTGGGCCGCTTTACACTGTCTTTGAATATATCTTCTTCGTTTACGTTGATCGTTGCTTGATCCAATGTTATTAAGACGTTGTTGTGGCATATTACGTATGGAAATGACCGACTCCACTACATTATCAAGAACATCGTCCGCTGGAGATGACGAAGAGGACTTTGAAGTGATTCTTTGATTTTAAGATGTGGTTCTTTGCTACTGCCTGGAGTTAATATCTTATATATATATATATATATATATATATATATATATATATATATATATATATATATATATATCAAATGATTCTTTGATTTGAAGACAAAGTGGCATAGATTCCTTGCATAAATTACATATATATGAAAACAAAATGGCATAGATTCCATGAATAAATTTGTCTACATATATACACGATTCCCTGCATGAATTTTTCTACATATATAATTCATTTACCTTTTTGTATACACGATTCCATATATATTTTTTGATATATATGAAGACAAAACTTTATATATATATATATATATATATATATATATATATATATTAAAAAATGTTACAAACTCTTAAATTTTAAATAAAAAAGATAATATTAAAAAAGATTACATTAATAGTCGACGAAACATACGACCTAAAAAACTACCACTTAATAATAGTAGACAGAAGATACGACTTAAAAAACTACGAATTAATAATAGTAGACGAAACACACGACTAAAAAAACTACAACTAATCCCAGTTGTATTCTTTAGCGAGATCCCGCTTGGCTTTGTTAATAACCTGACGTTCGTCCTTGGACAATTGATCTTCTATGGGTTTAAAGTAAAGTTCTAACGCATGATTCTTTGCCTTTCTAGCACGGTTTATTTCTCTTAACTTTCCCACTTCCAAAAAACCCTAAAGCTTATCGTCTAACCCTTTCATTGTGTTTATTATCCCTCTGCTTCAGTCGACGAATTTTGTACTCCTTTCAACTTTCTTTTTGTTTTGTCTCGTCCCATAGAACGAGTTGGAACTTCATAAGGACAATCATTGTTGAGGTCAATCCCCGCGATATGTGCATCAGAAGATTGACTGTGGGTGGACTTCGAAGTTTTGCTTCGTTTGGACATCCCCGCATAATCGTCTGGACATTTAGCCATTTTTGATTGCCCTTCACAACTTCCCAAAATGATTCATTGACAAAAGGTTTTCCGAATTTGGCCTTGTAAATCTTTCGCACCTTAGCCATGACATCCACCTCAGTTGCACCACTTTGGGGATTTTTTATCGCGTTCATGTATATGCCGTTAAACTCCATTGTGGCTCGGCTTGTGTTCCTCCACTTCGAGTAAAGTGCATCGGAGTTGCGGTCCTTCTTATTCATGCGGTTGCAAAATTTATTCCAAACTTATTTTTGAAGGTTGTTGAGTCTTGGTCATTCCCGTGGATCGGGTCCTCCGACACATCTAGCCATGATTGAGCTAGTGCCCTTTCTTCATCATCCGTCCACCCTCTACTTTTAGCCCTCCCTTTTTCCTTTTTTTGTGCGTGTTGTTCCACTTTGGGCTCCTGAAAAAACTACTTGAACTGGATCTGCAACCGGGGGCGTCATCAGAAGAATCGGATGACTCGTCGAGTAGCCAGCGTGGTTGAGTTTGAAAGTCAGTTTGTTGTTGGGGTTGAGAAATGAATTGAGATTCTTGAACCATTTCAAATGGATCAAGATCCATATCCGGATGAGGTGTTAGTTGAGATTGGTTGTGGTAAAATCCCATTGGTTGAGAATAGAAATGATCAAATGATGGTCGATAACATGGTGGTGATGGAAGGTTTGGGGATGGAAGGTTTGTTGATTGAGTGTTTGGAGTAAGAAGGTGTAGTGATGGAAGGTTTGAAGATTTGTTTTGTTGGTTCCTAGGTTTTTCTTTGTTTGAGATGAAGACATGCTTCTTTAGTGAATCGAGAGAGAATGTTGTGAGAGATATGATTTTTTTTGTGTAAATTGGTGAGAGTGTGTTTGATTTATATTAGTTGAGTATATATATATATATATATATATATATATATATATATATATATATATATATATATATATATATTAAAATTGTATTGTTTTTTATTCTCATGCAAACTGAAAAGTGAAGTTGGAACTTGCATGCAACCAATCGGAACCAAGCAAGCTTTTTCTTTCACCTCGCTAAGACTATGACGACTCAACAATGGTGAGCCCCCTAGCGAGAGCTAGGGGCAGTGTTTCAATGTAGTTGACGAGCTTGGCACTTTCGACTCCGCATAGCCTAATACTTGGTCATTTTTATGTTCACTAATAGTCTAAACAAAGTAAACCAATTCATCTAAAGTCATTTTTATTGATAGTTAGTTAAATCAAACTTCATATTATATGTTCCTTCGTTATCATTCCATTTGTATGAAAATTTATTTTTACATATGGCTAAATGAATAAAAATGTATTTTTCTTTTTGACAATCACCAACTTCTTGATTTATAGACCAACAGTGAAACGATTATAACAAAAGTAAGTGTATAAAAAAGTTCCAAGCCAAATTAGGCAAAATAGACTCTCCTAAAGTCCATGGCAAAATAAAAATTATGAAAAGGTTATCTAAATGGTCAAATTGAACAAAAAGGTGAAAACTACTAATTCTAGTAAACTATAATTTTTTGTTTTTGTTCCTTATTTAAACAACCAAAAAAAACAAACATATGTATTTAAATAGATGATTATAATTTTATATAACTAAAAGAAATATCTTTTAAGTAATAATTTAAATTAAACTCCCATTAGGCAAGTGTCTTACTTGTGCCAAGGTTAAGGTAGAATATCAAAAGCCCTCAGGTTTACTATAACAACCAGAGCTACCTGAGTGGAAGTGGGAGCGAATCACAATGGACTTCATAACCAAGTTTCCCAAGACAATGGGTGGTCTCGATATCATTTGGGTGATTGTTGACAGGTTAACCAACTCCGCGCACTTCCTACCAATCAAAGAAACTGACAAGATGGAGAAACTAACCAGGCCATATATTAGAGAGATTATATGACTACATGGTGTACCCATATCTATTATCTCTGATAAAGATAGTAGATTCACCTCAAGATTCTGGAAGTCGCTACAAAAATCCTTAGGAACTAGGTTGGACATGAGTACAGCCTACCACCCACAAACTAATGGGCAGAGTGAGAGAATGATTCTAACGTTAGAATACATGCTGAGAGCTTATGTAATCGACTTTGGTAAAGCATGGGACATCCATTTACCACTGGTCAAGTTTTCATACAACAACGGCTACCATACTAGTATCAAGGTTGCCCCTTTCGAAGCTCTTTATGGCCGGAAGTGCGGGTCACCTCGTTGCTGGGCTAAAGTGGGTGATACACAACTAGCTAAAGGACAAGTTCCTGATAGCACTCTCACTGGTCCAGAGATCATCAGAGAAACGACAGAAAAGATTATACAAATTCGTGAACGATTAAAATCCTCTAAAGATCGACAAAAGAGTTACAAGACAAAAGATAGAAACCTTTGGATCATTCGAGATCATCGCTAGAATCGGTCCAGTGGCTTACAAACTCAAACTACCCTAAGAACATAGCAATGTACACCCTACCTTCCATGTATCCAACCTAAAGAAGTGTCTGTCTGATGAGACTCTTGTTATCCCACTCGATGAAATTGAGATCAATGAGAGCCTCAACTTCGTGGAAGAACCTGTACAAATCATAGATAGCGAAGTTAAGCAAACCAAACAAAGTCGTATACCCATAGGGAAGGTTCGCTGGAATGCCAAGCGGGGACCTGAATTCACTTGGGAGCAGGAAGAACAAATGAAACAAAAGCACCCACATCTTTCCCTTAGTCCATGTGTATGACTTTAGATTTAATTTCAGGATGAAATTCCTTCTAACGGGGGGATGATGTGACAAACCATTAATTTCAATCTTGTAAAAGTCAAATTTGGGTCAACAAATGTCAAACTTATTGTTTTGATCTATCTTATTAAGTTTAGATTTAAAATCTCTATGTGTTTAGACCTTTTATGATAAGTGTTACAAAAATTAGAAGTGAAATGCATAAATCCGAGAATTCTCACTAGGACCAAAAACCCTCGCATGACTTCAAGACTTGGGACCGAAAACTCACATCGGGCCGAAAACATGTGAGACTGCAAACCATTTTCGGTCGAGAACCCTCGGCAACAAACTAGTCTCGTTCTCGGTGGGCTTGGGACCGAAATCAGGCCAAATTATATCCTTTGGCACACATTCCAACATGATTTCACACCTTTCAATGAACTTATCACATCAGTTTTGACCCTATATGGAGGCCAACCAAACACTTCCTCACTTCTTCACCACCCAACCGAAAACACACTCTTTGCTCTCAAGATCTTCAACCGAAAGCCCGCCATTTTCTCTCAACTATCATCAGAAAAAGCTTTGAATCTCCTTAGGATCTTGCTAAGAACACCAAGTGTTCTTCATTTCATCAAGTTATCACCTTCCTTTTTCGTGATCTTCAACCGCAAATGCTTGAATCATCTTGGTTTCACCAAGAACACACCCTTTGAATCTTCATCTGGCCAAAAACCCAAGGCTGACCGAAAACGCATTGCAGCCTCATGAAATCACTTCTAACACTCCATTTTGTAAGTAAATCTTACAAATTAATCTATTTCCTTAACATACTTGTCATTATATTCACTAATAGTATACATATATATTACGGGAAATGCTTTTAGCACTCGGTTTTGTTACGGGACTTAACTTGTGGAAATAACATCCCATATGAACCTTAAATCGAATCACTCACATAAGGTGAGTTCATACCCCTAAAATTTACCTTTTTAAATGTTTTTAGGGGGAGAATACAAGTAAAACACAATATAATTGTGTTAACACTTACATATGAAAGCAAACAAACAAAAGAATTCTTATGATTATAAATATTGTTAAAACCGTTTTCAAACTCTTTTTAAACTATTTTAGATTTCTGTTTATATCAAAATCATATTCATTTGTATATTTATGTATAATTAGGCTTTAACAGACTTAGGACTATTGCTAATACCATAACTCCCGTTCCTTGTTTGGTTGTGGTCTTAGCGTAGGATCACTAGTCCAACTGTCGGCTAAATCATAATTATACATGCTAAATATATACATGAGTATTAAAACTCATTTCAAAAACATACTTAACTCATTTGTATATGCTAACCAAATGGGTATTTTCTCCAAATCATTTACAGTTCAAACAAACATATTAGTAAACTATAATAGGTATAGTTTAGAGAATCAATTCATACTATTTTCTAGATCAAAGAAACAATACATGAATCAATACATACATACTATTACTATTCATTTACAAGAACCAGAAGGCACATATGTACTATACATACGCAAGTTGACTATAATGTGAAATGCTTCTTCATGGCACTTAGCAAAATCCTTGCTAGGTCATGTTTAATAACCAGAGTCTCCTGAAGGGAGAGCGTAAATTTGTGTATAGATCTATACGGGACTGACAATCCCGCACCTTGGTTTTTAGCTATAGTTGGGATCAGCATATCTATGGGTGACAAATTTCATATCTTTTTCGACGCCTGAAGAACGTCGTGTACATACTAGTCAATTAATTATGGTTATATCCTCATTCACATTAAACATTAACTAAGCAATTCAGTTTACAAGACAAATATTTCTTCAGTGGTTTTATTTTAAACAAATCTACTAAAAGATATTATCTTCCATTACATACATACAGTAATGTTCTTACATGAACAAGTATACTATTTTTCTAGTAAAGATAGTCTACAATTATGGAAAGCTTACATTTTACACTATTTCAAGAGAACAAAACATACAAACAGTTGGCTCTTGGGTAAAAGACTACATTTCATTTTAAGTAGAAAACATAGGATTTTCTGGGAAGTATACTAACGTTTTCATGAAACAAATACAAACATTAGATATTAAACACTTATGAACTCGCCAACTTAAATGTTGGTGCTCTGTTTTCAAAATAACTTGTATTCCAGGGAACCAATAGACAGGTACACTAGCACAAGTTTTGAGAAGACGGAGCATGTTCAAGACTCGTCTTTTATTTTGCTATACATTTTGGTGTCATAAAACTGTACAAAGAACACACATGTATTAACTATATTATTAATGCAATGGATGTTGTTTCTTGTTTTACTATTGTGCATTGTTATGATACTATACATGACGTCCTCCACCGCCGAATATTTCCGTCATCTCGGTTTCGCGGCGTGAGAGATTGGTATCAGAGCTTTGTTTATAGTGAACTAAGTATATCAACCCATAAAAGATATACAACTATAAATACAATAGGATTAAAACACTCTGACCAAGAGTTATACTTTTTAAATATAACAAATATTTTACTAAAGTATACATACATGCATATATACCAAAGCCGTGTCATACTAGAACAGAACAAAAGTATTGTGAGTGTTGAACAACACGAGTAGGCTTGGGGATATATAATCAGTTTTGGGACCGATATAGTCTGATCAACTATACCTATCCAGGAAGTCATTAACATATTCCTAGGAATGGTTGTGGCGTTGCAACAAGCCTAAAAACTTACCAACTCTTGCTACAAAGAAACGCTAGAACTTAACATAAACTTAAAATACTATAGGAGTATTTTGTGGTACTATAATTTACTTATTTGAAATCTAAAAAGACCCTTACTAGTAGGTTTATAGTTGCTGAGTGGATACGCTAAGGTTATATATGACTAAGATGCTATAGACTTAGAATCTGTAATCTTCGCTTTACTTCTTGTTCCTTGTTTGGTTTTGGTCTTAGAGTTGGGTAACTTATTCGAAGGTCTATTCTATCATAGTTATATATAGTTGGTATGTACTACGTAAGTATAGGAGTAACTGGTAAGGATCACCTTATAAATCTATTTAGAAATACATCTAGTATATGTCTTTTACACCCCTATTCTTGCTTAGATAAAATGGCTAGATTTCATCTGCCAGGAGACCCGTACTTTCCCAATCAAGGGAACGGTGGATGGATCAAATCTGAACTAGTAGAAGAAGACCCCGAGGAGAATTCTGAGGAAGAAAACGAAGAGGAAGTTCAAGAAGACTCCAACTCAGAACCAGAGGTCTATAATCCACCTCAAGTTGCCCAAAATCCTAACCCTCGACAGGATTTTCAAGGCCCGACACCTCTGTGGGCAGTAAACTTGGGAAGTTGAAGTCACGAATAGGGAAAACCTCCTCCTTATAATGGGGACCGAAGCTTCTACAACCTGAGCGAGGGAGGCTCGGCTGACAGAATCCTCCTTATCTTGGTTTGTCGTGTGGCTCGCAATGATGAACAAGGAAGAGCGGCCATCAACCAAGTCATGGAGGTTGGTGCTTACTCGGGAGTCAACACAGTTCGCCTCCGCCACCTAAGCGAAGATCAGGAGTTAACAAGGACTCACATTGATGCACTACATAGGGAACTGACTGCCAACCGATATGAAGTTAGAGAACTTTGGTAGTGCCAAGTAGCATTGGAAAGGCATGTGTGGGAAACAGAACACCAGTTGGCTGAATCCAGGGATGGGACTAGTACTAAACAGAACAACACTCCTCGCGGGTAGGGCATACTCTGCTTACACTTTTGGATATAACGTAGGTCCATGTGTATACACTAGTATTACTATTTTATGTTTATGATTAGCCCTCGAAATTTCAGTTTCGCTAGGTCTTTATGTTGTCAAAGTTTTCTCTATGTTTGTATGTTGTAGACCTATTTCAAGGTCAAATTTTCCAAACTCTATACATATATAATACCAATGGATTTGACAGTCATCTAAGTCTCTTGAAAGGTTTCTATCCAAACTCTTTCACTTTCTAATGATAGACCTCTATTACAAACACTCAAAATAATACATGTTGAACTAGGGTAAATTAGTTCAAGGAACACTCACATTACCCTATATACCAGGATACCGACCTACCAGGTCACTAAACATATCATCATGTAATAAACCTGGATACAAATCTAAAAAGGGTCGGCATTGGTGCCTTCAACCCTATTGGTATAGTGAGGACAACTCACCTCACAAGTAGCTCGGGATGATAATGTCAAACTCCCCCCAAATACAACTCCAATCAAACACTTACATCTACCAATGATCCACTTCCATAAATTTACAAATTACTAAAATACCACCATAAGTCAAACCGGTCAACCCTTGGTCAAATTCAAAGGCAACAGTCAAGGTCAACAGTCCATGTTGACCCAACTCGTCGAGTGTAGTCCACTGACTTGTCAAGTTCCTTCAGAACTCAAGAAACTATGAAAACCACATTTGACTCGCCGAGTTTCCAAACTACTCATCAAGTCCATATGGTGTCTATAATGTCGGGAAACCCTAACTAACTCGTCGAGTCATCTCACTGACTCACTGAACCCATGCAAAAACCAAAAATATCCAATCTTCAACCAAATCGTCGAGTTAACCATGAAAATCGTCGAGTCCCTTCAGTCCATTTCTCATTTAGATGCTTTTACGTGCAACCAAAGCTCCAAATAGTAAATCTAGGCTCCTAGGGTGTTAAAATACTCATAACTAGCCTAGAAGAAGCTTTTGGACATGAAGGAGGGCCAAAGCTTCATAAATATTGAGACTTTATGTCCATAAGGGCGTAGAGGAATCCAAATCTGAAATTATGCCCTTGTGAAAAGCTCAATCCGCAAGTGACTCAATTTTTGCACCAAAATGCCCATATTCTCACATAAGAAGAGATCTAACAAATGGAAGTCCAAGGTATAATCTTTTGACCTTCAAATGCAAGCAAAGACGATGTAGTCACTGGATCTACAAGCTACTTCTCGTTCCAAGCTTCTTAATATTCAAACTTCTTCAACATATGCACCAAAAACACACTTTAGCCTCTCACACACTCAAGAATATGGTTTAGCCGATTAGGGTTTCTTCTGGCTGTCAAAAGGTGGTAAGGAGGCTGGAGGAAAGGAATTACGGTCCTTTAAATAAGGTGCAAACCCTTAAATTTAGGATTTCCATGCACAGCCTCTACTCGTCGATTCGGGGTCCTCCGACTCGTTGAGTACAAGTCATAAATCACGCGGCTGAATAGGTTCGACACGAAGAGTTGGGGCCTCCAAATCATCGAGTTCCTTCAAGAAAATGAATATAATGCTTTTAAAATTTATACCTGGGAGTTGGGATGTTACAATTCTCTCCCACTTAAACTAGACTTCGTCCTTGAAGTCTAATATGGCAAACAACTCCGGATAATGCTCCTGCATCTCTGCCTCCGACTCCCAAGTCCACTCGGATCCCCTCCGATGCTCGCATTGTACCTTTACCAAATGTACTTCCTTGTTCTGTAGAACCTTCTCTTTCCTCTCCATAGTGGCTACTGGCCTCTCCACGTAGTCCAGCCGCTCGTCGACCTGTATATCATCCAATGATACCACTGCCTCCTTATCTAATATGCACTTCCGCAACTGTGAAACATGGAAAGTGCTATGGATCTGACTAAGCTCCTCCGAGAGATCCAGTCTATACAACACCTTTCCAACCCTGGAAATGATCATAAATGGCCCAATGTATTGGGGACCCAACTTCCCCCTCTTCTTAAAGCGAATAACACCCTTCCAGGGTGCGACCTTTAGGAGTACCATGTCACCGACCTGAAATTCCAACTCAGATCGACACCGGTCGGCGTAACTCTTCTACCAACACTACACAGTCTTTAATTGCTCTCTGATATGCTGAATCCTCTCGGTAGTCTGAAGAACTACCTCTTTCCGTCCTATCACCCTGTGACCAATCTCACCCCAACAGACTGTTGGATAAGGTGCAATATTTGAGATGCACTTGACCCGACCCGGCATGGTCCATTTGGGTTGCACTTCACTCGAACGATTTGGATAACCTTTTGAGAATAATATCTTTATGATTTGTTAATATATTATAAGTTATAATATATTAATATGAAATCATATTATTTAATTAGTATTGATCATAAATTAATTTAGAATTAGTTTAGTGATAAAAAAAAGTGACTAATTAAATATGGGCTCTTGTATTTATATAGTGTGGGCTAATACTCATTTGGAATGGGCTAGACTTGCATGGGAGTCCATGGATGACCCATGGATCCTTAGAAAGGAAGAGACATGGGTATTAGGGTTTACATGGATGTAACCCTAATCCTCCACACTATATAACGGAGTCCTTGGCACTTGTTTTGGCACTAGTTGTGTGTGTACAAGAGTGGTGGCCAAATTCAAGAGTGTGCATTACTCTCTCAAGAGTTTTCCAAAGTTTGTGGTGATTTGTGATTTCCATTTGAGGCATCCACACTATTGGTGCTAGGTGATATTTGCATATTTAGTTCATATTAACTATAGGTTTTTTTATCATTTATTAGTCAAATTATCGCATATCATGGACAAAAGGTAATTAAAAGTGTTTAAATTATGTTTACAGTCCAAAAGTGAAGCTCGGAAGCAAAAGGAAGCAGGAGAAGCGGTTGGGAGCTTGGGAATTGAACAAAGAAGAAAACCACCAAAAACAACACCTACTCGGCGAGTAGGGTCATCTACTCGTCGAATATTCGAGAAGATAAAGACTCAAAGACCCAGAGACTTATTGCATACGGGGATTGAGAGATGGACTTAGCGAGTCGGCACCTGACTCGACGAGTCGTTTTGCATATATATGGATAACTTATCAGATCGAAAAAGGAAGAATTCTGGAAGCCTTCTTGAGAGATTAGCTGCGATTGAAGAGCCAGAAGAACCCTAGAGAACGAAGATACAAGCTAGAATCCAATTCTGAGGGAGATTTGAGGCAAATTTCATCATTCCACTTAATCTTTTGTTTTTCATGATGGCGAGACAATTAGAATTCGTTTATTTGCTGTTATTCACTTCAATCATGAGCTAAAACTCTTAAACTTGTGTTTGGGGATACAAAATTAAGACTATGGTTTGATTATTGGTAGGATTAATTCAATGCTGGTTATTTTTGTTAGTTTTAGCTTGCTAAAGAACCTTGTGTGTGAATGATAATTAATTTTCTGTTAATAGGACAGTAATTAAATAGTATGAACATCTTTTGATTATCAACCTCATATGTTTATGTGACCACTTTATCATATGTCTAGGATTAACGAACATGAAACTAGAATTAATAAGAAAATTAGGTAAATTCATGTGTGAGCTTGTGTGATGACCATCAACAAGAAGTTAACTAAAGGACCAAATTAGTTAACTATTTCAAGTCTAAATTAACCCGAATAATTAATCTAGTGAATTTAATTAAATTAGACAACTGATCACTGTTTGAGTTAGTTTATTCACTAAGGATTAGTGTAGTGAACGCGAATCTAATCACTTGAATCGGTAGCCAACAAAAGAGTTAATCCATTGCACTATTATCATAATATCAACCATAGGATCAATTGAGTTGAACTAAACAGAAGTCCTTCTCATTATTGAATCTCGTTAATCCTCTGCTTTTCTAGCTTTTAGTCTAAGTGATAGTTATTAAGTTTTCTAGTCTTGTAAAACTAGAGAAAACCCCTATTTATTAATTAATTTAGATAGAATTAGTTTTGAGTTTTAATTTACCGTTCCCTGTGTTCAATACCCTACTTATTTAGCTATACCACAATTGATAGGTCCACTGTCTTTGTGTCTTTATTTTATAATTAAAAGTAGGTCTAAAACTAGTTGAGTTTACACACATCAAGTTTTTGGCGTCGTTGCCGGGGAACGGTTCTAAATTATCATTAATTTCTATTTTTATCGATCCTTTGTGTAAGATTTATCTTACACAGAGTTAATTCTTAGGTAATTTAGTAATTAGAATTTTTTTTTCTGTTTTTGCCTACAACTCGCCGAGTGCACTCGTGCCGACTCAGCGAGTTCATCGTTGTTCACAGTTTAGTTTTTATTTTTCTTTTTGTTCTTTTTACTCATTTTTTTGTTTTGCTTGCAGTTGTTTCATGACCCGAGGATCTGATACACCTCTGGTACCTCCTCTTGAAGACCTGGAATCCACATTAAGGAGGAGCAAAGGAATAGCCATTGGGGAATCCGCTCCTTCAAAGAATTCGCCACTAAAGAACCCCAAGTCCGTTTTCAGCAAAAAGAGGAGCAGCAAATCAGGAGCATCCAGCTCCTCTTTGACAATCGAAGACCCAATTAAAGAAGACACCGAGTACGAGACCGAGGAAGAAGAAGAACCCACATACGAGCACGAATCCGATTTTGAAGACGATTTAGCTATCACTAAGGCTAATATCGATGAAGTCCCCATGGGGGAATGGAAAAAGAGGATGCGCGATGACACTGGCCTGGGACATGTGCAGCCCACAATCCCCGCTACCGCTACTTTCGAGCTAAAGGTTCATATCCTTGCCCAACTCAAGGAGATTCCCTTTTATGGAAAAGACCACGAGGACGCCTACAAGCACTTGGATGAAGTAATTGATGTGGCTGACTACTTCGATGTACCAAATGTGCCACGCGAGACCCAGCTACTTCGCATGCTTCCAGTCACATTCAAGGGTGTTGCAAAACATTGGCTCAAGTCACTTCCTCCCGGATCGGTCACCACATGGGCCAAGATGAAAGAAGAGTTCATAGACCATTTTTGCCCGCCTTCCAAAATAGCTAAGTTGAAGAAAGCTATTGCAAACTTCGAGCAACAACCCGGGGAGTTTCTTTATGAAGCTTGGGAAAGGTACAAAGGTCTTCTTAGAAATTGCCCACACCATGACCTCAAAAGCAAACAAGAGGTCTCCATTTTCTATGATGGAGTCAATGTCACCACAAGGCAATTTCTCGATTCACAAGGCCCGCTCACGAAGAAGCCACCCCCGGTAATCAAAGAGTTAATTGAAGAATTCTCTAAGCATTCTAGAGAATACCATAATCTAAGAAATGAAGTAAGTCGGGGGGTAGTGAACTCGACAAACGATGGCATGGCGGCGGTGATAGCTAAGCTCGATAGTCTAGATAGAAGGATGACAAAAATGGATCAAACAATCCATGTTATTCGAGTTGGATGTGAGAATTGTAGAGGGCCTCATCTCACAAAGGATTGTGACTTGGATGAAAATGGAAACAAGAAAGCTCAAGTGTTTTACTCAAGCGGCGATCGATACGACGAGAATTGGCGGAAACCGAAGAAGGGATGGCTCCCGTATGAAGAATACAAGAAGGCTAAGGAGGAGAAATACAAGCAGAAAGAGAGGGGATTTTATCAAAAGGAAGAAACGGTAATGGAAAAGAAAGTCGATTTAGAAGAAATGTTCGCTAGATTTATAGCCGCATCCGAGAAAAGACATAATGAGCATGATGCTGCAATACAAGAGACCAGAAATATGTTAAGAAATCAGCAGGCATCTATTCTCAATATTGAGAAACAGCTAGGACAACTTGCACATCAAGTGAACGAGAGAAAACCGGGTCAACTTCCAAGTAACACCAAAAATAATCCGAGAATGGAGAATGTGAATGTTGCGACTTCCAGCTATGAAGAAATTTTCACACCTGCACAGAAGATCTCCAAGGTGAATACAGAAAAGGAAGAAGAGTCGGCTCCAGCTAAACACGACCAGACTCGCTGAGTCCCTCTAATGGACTTGACGAGTCCATGCGTTGATGACAGAAATGTTATTACTGTTGGATTAATGTCTAAGTCCGTAACTATATTTGGTAAGACTTGACCCGACCCGGCATGGTCCATTTGGGTTGCATACCATCATGCACTTGGATAGACTATAATGAGAGAAATAAGACACTTATGGTTATTAATATATTATAAGTTCTAGTATATTAATAATAAGAATAATAAGATTATTTAATTAGTATTGATCAAGAATTAATCTAGGATTAATTAAGTGATCAAAAGAAGACTAATTAAATATATGGGTTGATTGTGTAAATCATCCATACTTGTATAGTGGGCTAATGCTCCATGGATAATCAAGTTGGGCTAAAACCCATAGGATGGTCCATGGATGCTCCATGGTGTATTTGTACCCATGGATCATGGAAATGAAAGGCCATGTCTATTAGGGTTTACATGGTGTAACCCTAACTATATAAGCATCTTATTCTTGACCAAAATCGGCCACTAGTGTGTGAAGTGAAAGGGCTAGCCGATTTCATGAGTTGTAGAATTCTCTCAAGCTATTCTAAGTGTTTTGATGATTGTGATTCCATTTGAGGTGTCACACTTGGGGCACTAGGCACTCAAGCTTCATGAAGACTTTCTACATGAAAGAGGTATGTATTTTATCTTGTTATATTCATTGTTTTATATGCTAGATTAGGATAATACCTTTGAAGTTCTTATTTGCATGTATAATAGAGAAAACATAGATCCAAGGTATTTAGGGTTGCATGTACACTTAGGAGTGTTAGAATGCTCAAAATCCAACAGTGGTATCAGAGCCTAGGCTTGTTTTCTTGTTATACCTGCAATAGAAGCTGAAAAAACGAATTTGTTGCTGTCTGATCATCAGAATCGGCGAGTCCATCAGGAGACTCGACGTGTCCATGCCTAAAAAGTGATCAAATCGATCCAACTCGCCGAGTTGGTTCATGCACTCGACGAGTTGGACCCCCAGACAGCATATTTTCGAGTTTTTTGGCTAGAAATGGACTAGGAACATTCCCCTAAGTTGTTTTTGAACTTATAAACTTGTTTTTGATGTGGTAATGTTCATGCTAATCCATTTTCAAAGATAATTGTCAATAGATTCATGTTTTGTATTAGTTTAAGGTTTAGACTAATTACATGAAAAAGTTTGATTTGAATTATCTTGTTCTTATGAGTTGCTTAGATTAATAGAAATGTTGAGTGAAATAGTTGTTTTCAATCCATTTTAATCTAAGAGTTGAGTATAAAATGTGTTTGTGTAACTTGTCCTCAAGTTACATGAAGAGTCACATTAAAGACTCATAAAACTCATAATAGTTGGCAATGGTTACAAAATGAAGAGTCTTGTGTCATTGAATAATTTTTTATGACTCCATAACTTGTCCTCAAGTTATGGAAGTTCAAGAGTCACTTCATTAAAAGAAAAATATGTAACCATAATTAAATCCATAAGTTATAAAATAAAGAAAAAGTTAGTTCTTTTATTAGTTTAAAGTCTTCCATAACTTGTCCTCAAGTTATGGAACTTGAAGAGTTTTTGGATTAAAACTACTTTAAACACATAAGTTATGGAATTAACTAGTTTTGAATAGTTTCAAAACTTGCCCTCAAGTTTTGGAATTTGAAAAGTGTTCCTTATGAATACTTTAATTCCAAGTTAGCCCTTAGAATTTTAAAAGTTAAAATTCAACCCTTATACTTTATAATATTATAAGTTAATAATATATATATGTATAAGAGTAAAGTCAGTCTTACCGCTAGTACGCCTCATTCACGAAGCCGGTCTATAAGGTGGGTATAAGGTTGTTGCCTATAAAATGGCAACTTAATGGGTGTCCACTCTCACCCACCGCTTGCTTGACTGGTGGAGGGTCGTTAGCCGAACGGGTTTGACAGGACTAGAATTCTCCCTTCATTAAAAGTATTAATGATAATACTAAGTAACTAAACTATTAATAATACCCAATCTTAGTTACTTAGGAAAAATGTGAATAAGGTGCTAACCCATGAAATTACACTTTACACTTTGTCTAAGTCATTAGTGGAGCGTGTGTGGTTAACCGGCACACTAACTTGGACTTAACAAGGTAGGTAAAGGGTGACTTAATATTTATCATAGTATCGATGGAGCATGTGTGGTTAACCGGCAAATCGATTGAGGGGTAATTTATTAAGGGTACCAAGTGATTTGCATGGTTACTTCACACCTTGTTTTGTGACCCTCGGCATCCCAGTCACAAAACCTGAAGGGCACACTTGAGATTGAAACATGCCTTTGAACAGTTCAATGAATCTCAAAGATCTAGGAGTTTCAAAACCAATTAAAACCTAATAATACATTTCGTTTATCTTGGTGGAAATTGGTGAATCGTCATTCACCTACCTTCAAATATTTTATAGCTTGGATTACGGCATACCTCTTCTAAGTTATAAAATAGTTTGTTGGGTCCTAGCCTTAATATTTCATATTGGGTGTCATATTAAGGACTTAAAATCAACTATCTTGAATATCTCCCAAAAGATGTCTAGTTTAGACACCTATGATCTTCCCAAATCTCTTGAAACAAGGTTTCCTAATAAAGATGATGTCCCATGGATATCATACTTCTTTCTCCTCCTCCAATTATTCTCCCTAACCCACAAGTTCTTGAAAAAGTTTAAGGTCACTCAAGCCCAATTGGCAAGGCAAGGTCTAGGTGTGGTCACATCTTGGAGATGTACTCACATATTGACAAGCCGGGAGAGTTGGGTGTCAAAGTCTTGAAAAAGTTGGTGGTTCAACCACTTTCTAAGTCACATAGTGAGTTCCTTTGGAACACCTATGAAACAGACTATGACAATACCCTTAATGATCTTATCTATTTGTTAAGATCAACTTCCTTAAAACTTGATGGACATTGACAATAGTGACACAGGAAATCCAGAAAAGCATTCTCTTCCCAATGGAAAGGGATCAGCCATAGTCAACTCGGTTGACCAAATGGTAAAGAGAAAAGCTAAGTCTGTGATAGTCTCGTGTACCATTATCAAAGGGTCCATATGTTTGTATTGCCAAAGAAAGGGGCATTGGTTGCGAAACTGCCAAAATTTACCTAAGGATGTTAAAGTCAATAAGTTTGACTCTACTTCAGGTAAAGTCCACTATCTAACTCTGTTAAGTTTCTATTCTAAGATTCTTGATACTTGATGTGACTGGGTCACATGGTGATGTTTTAAGAATCAAAGAAAAAGTGGAGAAACTTAAAGAAAGAATATGCTGAATCTGATCGCATAGATGGATTTCTATCGCATAGTTTGAAAAATCGGATTCTTGAGCTACTTCTTAGGAGTTATGAGATATTGCTTAAGGAATAGATAACAACAAGTTTTCATATGGATTGTAAGGATAAGTTTTTCCGAAAAGTTTTAAAATAAAAGAAAAATTTTTTATTTTATTTATTTTAAAATATCCTTACAATGGCATTTAAGGAAAAATTGTTGCTTATATGATTCCATTAAGAGCAAAAGTGGAAATATGAAATTGATTCTTTCATTTGTGGTAATGTCTAGGTTACCAAATAAGGAAAGATTCTCATCACCCAAGTTTCAATTGGACCGAAACTTGGAATCGTGCAAGTTATATAGCATGATGAATGAGAACTTTCAAGTTTTGGAAAAATTAAGACTAATTTCTCGTTCACATGGATGTGTGAGTCAAGTAAAGGACTAAGGGATCGAGTACACATTCTTGTGCACTGATTAAGTCCACCACAAAAGTTTGATAAGACTATTCGTCATAGTTTACTAAAGCTCAGTAAATATGATTATACTTACAAGCTTAAGTGTAACTCTGAGACATTGGAAAAGGTTCCAATGTATGGCAGAGCGAATAAGAAGAATCAGATTAGGCATAAGGATAAAAGTTTCTCAAGTCTGAAAAGATGGGAGAGTACTTTAGTATCAGTTTTTGTGATCATCTTAATGATTAAGAAACCATAGCACAATTAGTTCTCTAAGGAAAATCTTAGTGCATTTTTATGACTAAGAAAAGGAACTTGAATTGTTGAAATGGTTAAATCAAGAAGATGAGTCATACTTCGTTCCAATACAAGTCTTAGAGTCCTACTCCAAGATTGTAACTTGAGTGACAAAGACCAACTAAGGCCAATTGTGTGAAGTGTTTGTCTTGATTAGAATCTGCACTATATCTTGGATGTTTGACAAGGGAGTCTTATATGTCAAGAGGACAGTGGGAGTCTTAAAGGTCTTGAAAGTCTCAAGAACTAATCAAGAATAGAACCTGAAGTTCTTCACTAGCACACGACTTGCGGTTTATAACCTATCGTGTTGACATATTCTGTGTCCATTCCAGTTAAAGTTGGCTTTGCATATGAGTTCTTAGAGTTCTCAATTGGTTGCACAACAACTTGGAAGCAATGGCAGGCCCTTGAGCTTCCAGGTGGCAAGAAATTAAGATTGAGTTCAATCCATATGGTTTTGGATTTGTCATCATCCTTGTCTTGTGTCTATGGTTTTGACAATTCACATGGATAAGAACACATACACCAGCAAATCTAAGTGTCATAAGGTTTCTCTCCGATTCATGAAAATGATGGTGAGGAAACACTTTCACTAAGTAGATTTTATCTAGATAGCAATTGTGATATTTGCATTCTCAAGTCGTTAGTGGAGCGCGTGTGGTTAACCGGCACACTAATATGGACTTGTGAGAAGTGGCAAAAAGGTCTAACCATTATGATTACGGCATACCTCTTCATAACTGTTTAGACACACAAGTGTGCTATCTAAGGGAAGGTGTATGATTTTTGATAAAGTCTTATCAAAACAATCTAGTATCAGAAATCTAAACTTTGGTAAGAAAGTCAATGAAGTATTGATTTCTAGAAATCCAGCTGATTTCTGGGTACATGTCAAAGCTAGTGGGAGCATAAGTGATATGCTAATAATCATCATGTTAGTGGGAGCATGATAATTATGATAAGTATTGCAAGTTAGCAATGTTAATTATAGAAAACAAAAGTTTCAATTGGGAAAGAGTTGTTTTGCTATAATTAAGGGAGAGGAAATTATACTTCATCTCAAATCTATAAGCTTAGATCGTGAGGTTTTAATCATTTAGTCAAGGATATATATGAATTTCATGTTGGAATGGCTCAACATAAGGAAATTTTGTATATGAGTCCATTATTTGCGTTCTTAAATTCGATTATGATTACGGCATCCCTTTTAATAATCTGAATTATGAGAACTTGGCAAATTGAAATGGACATATTATAGCAAAAGACTGGTTTAGTCTTTATGTGAGACATCATGAATCGTGTCCCATATGCTTCGAATATAGGATCGATTACATGTGCTATAATCATCCGTTCTAAAAGTTTCCAAATGCCTGGGGCATTAAGAAGCTAAAAGGTTTAGAACTGGATATGACTAAAAGGATTAAACAATTGTCGAGGACAATCTAAGGTTTACCAAAGATTGGTTACTCAAGGACAATTGGAAGTATAGTGATAATTCTGGAAGGACCATATTGACATAATCTGTAAGGAGGCAACTCTTGTTCAGAAGTGATAGTCAAAATGGAATCTGGAAATGTTTCAAAGTTAGAATTTTCAATCTGTGTAAGATTAAGGAAACTTAATGCAAGAAGGATATTTCCAAGGAGTTGATCTCCTTTGGAATACTCTGTAATGATTGTTGCCAAGTCTTTGTGAGTTTGTGCATAATCGTTACAACAGTATCAATGCATATAAGTTTAGAATCTAACAGATTTCAGTAAATGGCATGAATTTGGAATTCTTGCATTTGCAGTAAGGATTTGGGAGTGTGAAAAGAGAATCATTGAAGTTATGTTCAATGGATCTAGTTCACAAAGTAAAGATCATAGACAAACATAGTATGCATACTTGGTGTGTGGCATGACTAGTGTTTAGAAAACATAGTGTACATGCTTGGAGCATGGGACAACTATTGTTTTAAATTCAAGAATAAAGTTGATAGCTGAAACAGTATACAATGAATAATGTGTAATCATATGGTGATAAATAAAAGGTGTTTTATTTATGTTCATAGGTTTTGATACCATATTGGATTCAATTATTATTGTGTTTCATTTTGCATGTTTTGACTTCCCGAATAAACTAGGTTATTCTTCCGGAATGACTAAGTTATTCAAACCATCCACAGTCGGTCATATGTTGGAAGTAGATATGAATTAAGACTGTCATGGGTTGGATTGTAGAGGTCTAAGGTGTTGGACAAAGGGCTACAACACTCATGAGTGCTCATAAGTTCTGAGTATTGGATTCAACCCGCGCTCATTGGAATCACTTCATGGATTTTATCACGAGTGATCATGAGACGATAATATCTTATATTCTTCAAACCTAGAGATATGAGTTGTTACTATGAGTTGATAGTACATTGATTGCACGAAAACGCATTTGGTAACTCGGTGCTATAAAACGTGCCTTTGTGTATGATTCAACAAGTAGTAGAACAAGCCATATGAGTCGATGTTTATCCGTTCCTTTTACCTTCGGGATAAAAGCGATATCTGTGGGCCCCTCGATGATTTGATGATGACAAATGGAAGTGCTCGGCCGGGCCAGGACTGATTTGATTTGTTCAATTAGTCAGTCGTCATAAATCGCAAATCGGGAAACAACAAATGGACAGAGAGAATGATTATAATCCATGTCTCAGTCCATATGATATCTAGAATGGAGGAATATATGATCCCTTATCTAATGGACAAGTCACTGACAAAGGTCAGAGTTCATCTACAAGGTCAGAGTTCGACAGAAGCTTTTGAGAGCTACGATTGCCGGTTGGTTCCTGAAGTCATACGCAATAATAGTTTTAGACTTATCCAAGTGGGAGACTGTTGGATTAATGTCTAAGTCCATAACTATATTTGGTAAGACTTGACCCGACCCGGCATGGTCCATTTGGGTTGCATACCATCATGCACTTGGATAGACTATAATGAGAGAAATAAGACACTTATGGTTATTAATATATTATAAGTTCTAGTATATTAATAATAAGAATAATAAGATTATTTAATTAGTATTGATCAAGAATTAATCTAGGATTAATTAAGTGATCAAAAGAAGACTAATTAAATATATGGGTTGATTGTGTAAATCATCCATACTTGTATAGTGGGCTAATGCTCCATGGATAATCAAGTTGGGCTAAAACCCATAGGATGGTCCATGGATGCTCCATGGTGTATTTGTACCCATGGATCATGGAAATGAAAGGCCATGTCTATTAGGGTTTACATGGTGTAACCCTAACTATATAAGCATCTTATTCTTGACCAAAATCGGCCACTAGTGTGTGAAGTGAAAGGGCTAGCCGATTTCATGAGTTGTAGAATTCTCTCAAGCTATTCTAAGTGTTTTGATGATTGTGATTCCATTTGAGGTGTCACACTTGGGGCACTAGGCACTCAAGCTTCATGAAGACTTTCTACATGAAAGAGGTATGTATTTTATCTTGTTATATTCATTGTTTTATATGCTAGATTAGGATAATACCTTGGAAGTTCTTATTTGCATGTATAATAGAGAAAACATAGATCCAAGGTATTTAGGGTTGCATGTACACTTAGGAGTGTTAGAATGCTCAAAATCCAACAATTACCTCAAATCCTTACAATCCCCTATTGCCATTCCCAATCAAAGCTATGCCTAGAGAAAAGATTAGAGAATATAAAGCTTTCATGGAGCATGTTCGAGACCTTCAAGTCAACATTCCATTTGTGGAAACAATGCTTCAAACACCCAAGTACTTTAACTTGTTAAAGGGTCCTTTTGCTGCTAGAAAAGATTTAGTTGAAGTCGCGGAGATAGTATTGAGTGAGCTACTAGAAAAGATGGGTGATCCGGGAAGCATCATAATCCCTTGCCAATTTGGAAATGTACTTGCCACTCAAGCGTTGACCGATTCGGGTGCAAGTATCAACTTAATGCCCTTCTCTTTCTTCAAGAAGCTGAATTTACCGGAGCCAAGGCCTGTTAATATGAAGATCCATCTGGCGGACAAGACGACAATTCAACCAAGAGGTGTTTGTGAAGTTCTCCTCATTAAGATCAACAAATTTATTTTTCCCGTGGACTTTGTGGTACTTAATATGGAAGAAGACCCCGAAATTCCAATTATTTTGGGGAGATCATTTTTGAACACCGCATGCGCATTGATTGATGTAAGCGAGTCCACACTAACGTTGAGGGTACGAAGAAGAAATAAAAGAAGAGATCTCATTCATTGATTTGGATGATGAGATACTACAAAAAGAACTTGCACTTTTGCAAGAAGAAGATCCAAGCAAGTTGTTGCTACCCTCTGGAGGTAATGAAGATTTTGACAAAGACTTGGAGGAGATAGAAAAGCTACTGAAAGGAACCTACTCGGAAAACACAGAGGGAAGTGTGAAATACGATCTGGCTCGCCGAGTCGCTTTTCCAGACTCGACGAGTCTAGTCAAAATTACCAGCAACTTGGACGATTTTGATCTGCTTGTTACCAGCTCCCTGCATGTTCTGGACATGAAGATTTTCCCTCATTCTTTAGAAGAACAAGCAGAAAAAGGAGGAAGGGATGGTGAATTTCAACACGTTCATGTAGCATGCCTTGATACGATTATGCAAGAAGAAGAAGATATTCCACTTGAAGATGAGGCAAGCTTTAGAGAAGAAGAAAATGCAAGGGATAGAAAAGTTGATGTGGATCAACCATTCATTACCAAACCTAGAGCACGACTTTTCACCAAATATGAAGTAATTAAGTTTAAGGAAAAGGAAGTGCAAGAGAAGGTGCAAAAGAATGGGGTGAAGAAGATAAAGATGAGGAAAAGAGAATTTAATACAGTTGAGGATGATGCTATAAGGAAGAAGATAAAAGAATTAAGACGGGCCTACAAAAAGAAGATTCACGCTTACAAGACGAAGTACAAACCATAAAAGATTAGGCGTGCGTTCCCGATGCAGGAAAATGAAGAAACGTAGAAGGGAAGGAGTCCAGCTAACGACTCCTTAAAAAGAAGCACTTGGCGGGACGCAACCCGTCATTAGAGTTTGCTTTCTTTCATTTTTCATTTTTATTTGATTTTCGTTTTTAGGATTTTATTCATCTTCCAAATCATCAGGCATGATTGGTTGAGAGTGCGTATGGACTAAGTGTGGGGTGGAATAAATTTTTAATGGCAAATTGATTTTATTTTTTGAATTGTTTACAAGAAACTCGACGAGTCTGACCCTGACTCGACGATTCGATTCATATTCCAAATGAGTTTAAAAAAAATCGCGACCAGACTCGCCGAGTCTGACCCTGACTGGACGAGTCGGTTTTATTTACATCAAAAAAAATATATTTTATTTTTACAACCGGTAACTAGGGTTTTTAACCTAAATGAAATCAGTTCCCCCCCCCCCCCCCCATCACTCGTTGTGCGCCCCATTGTCCTCTCTCTCTCAAGCATTTATCAACCTTTTTCACTCTTTCTTCAAGATTTTCGATTTCCATCACCAAAGGTACTTGATTTCTTCCTTTATTCTATTAAAGCAATGATTTTTAGATGATCTAGGATGTCAATTTCATAGAATACCCGATTTTGAAGTTTAGTGAATTTCTAGGGTTTTGATTTAGTGATAATTATGTTGTTTTGGATGGTCATTTCTCCTTTAATACATCTTAGGAACATCCCTGGACAAAACCCTTGAAGAAATTTTGAGTTTTCAGGGTCGAATTTTGATCGACTCGTCGACTGACTCGCGCAGTTCATACGACTCGCCGAGTCGTTCATGGACTCGACGAGTCCAGTCGGGGACCCAACTGTAATCTGTTTTGATGATTTTCTATGTTTTCTGGGTTATGTGTCCTTTGTTTTGCAGGGACAATGTTTCACAGGGGTCAAAGCTCAAGTGGACGCCAAGTAGATTTTCCTTGGTTGAATTTTCCTCAAATTGAATCGGCTTCAACCATGACAAGATGGAAGAAGAAGTTGGCTGAAGTCAGAAAGAAGGAGATCTACGTACCAAATAGGGTTGATTGGGACTGGTTGCAAAATGTTCGGTATGAGGAGGAGTTAGCACCTTATCTTTTGAAGGAATTTACATACGAGGGGGAGACGATGATTTGTGATGGATGGAGCAGAGTCTTTAGAATTCAAGAACCGGTGTACCGGGAGCTTTGCTGGGAATTCTTCTCCACGGTGTCTTTCTATGGAGGTGATGATTGCTACCACCCAGCGAGTTTCAGTTTTTGCCTTGGGGGCGAGTTTCATCAGTGCTCCGTTATTGATCTTGCTTGTCGGTTGGGGATCTATGACCGGCCATTGGTCTCGACTGCTATTTTTCGTGCCTTTTTGGAACACCTCACAAGGTGTTCCCCGATGGTGTTACGAGTACGGGTTGGTGGAATACAATCGCCAACAAGTTATACATCCCGAAGTCGGCCCAGGAAGGAAGTATTAGGTCACCCACGCACCGTCTCATTCATCGCATTATCTCCACCACCATCAATCAACGGAAGGATGACGACAAGGTTTCTAACCGTGATGTCTTTTATCTTTGGAGCATTATCACACCAGACACCTTTTGCAACATTCTGTGGTGTTTGGCTTCTTATTTGTCGTAGGGTGCAGTCAAGGATCGCAAAACCTCCAAAATTAATGGTGGCATGTTCGTCACCCAGCTAGCCAACTCTTTTGGGTTGATGACTCGTGGTGCATGGAATTTGATGACGGTGATTCCTACCCCTCCATTTAATCCCATTCTTTTTCAGAGGACTAGGATTATTGAGGACTATGGCGGTGGTCATTATGCTATCCCGCATGATGATCCGGTGGTTGGTCCCGAGGCGCCGGGAAGGAGGGTTAGGCCGAGGCGAGAGCGAGACGTGGAGGAGGAACCGCTGGTAATTCTGGTGGATAATGATGAAGTGCCAATGGACTGGTATAATATTGAGATGAGGAGAATGCAAGATCAAATCGCAAGGAGTCTCAATTTTAGCAACCAGTCCAACATTCGACTTTTTGACCACTTCCATATTCTGCATATCGATGGTGGTAACTTCCCATATATTCCATCTTGGGATGAGGTGATTAATGCAAGGAGGAGTGGCGCTAGTGGAAGTGGAGCTGCGCATGATCATGATGATGAGGAGGAGGATTAGTTCTTTTATGCTTTTTTAAACAATTTTTAATTTTTTTTTTGTTTTTGTTTTTGTATGGTGCGTTTGAATTTAAGACTTTTATCTTATGCTTGATGTTTAATTGCCTTGATGATTTTCAGATTTTGGGATTAAGAATGCTTGCATAGAGGGTCTAGATTTTGAGAGAGAAAGAAAAATATAAAGAGTGGAAAAGAGTCAAGAAAGGGCGGAGTTTAGAGTTAAGGTGTCGAGTCCGGTCCTGAGGGACATGAGTGAATGATTCTAGAAGATATGAGGAGTTTTGAAGATTTATCAAAAGCTGAGACAAATGCAGAATGTGAATTTTTCCACCCAGTGGTCTACTCGTCGAGTGAACTTAACAGACTCGACGAGTCGCCTTGTATTTTCGCATATTCGAAGTTGTCCGTGACTATACTCGGCGAGTCGTTTATATGACTCGACGAGTCACTCAATTTTATACCAACAAGACTGTTGATTCGATACTGTTGAGTGTACCACTTGACCATTTATTCTTCCATATCGATTCTTGAAGACCTTACACTATTTTTCTTGCCTATTTGGAGCTGCCCACATGTGATTTGATGCCCAAGATGTGGATAAGCTATTTCCATGTCTTAAGTCAATTGAAGATGGAGTTGAAAAATAGAGATATCGACCTAGCGACTGCTATCCCAGGGGAGTTTGTTCTAATTCTCTCTATAGTGTGCATTTTTATTTTTTGTATGATATGCAATGAGGACATTGCATAAATTAAGTGTGGGGTAGGGGGTTGATGTCATCTTAGTAAATTTAGAATCATAATTTAGGACTAATTTGAAAAATTTTGCATACCAAAAATGTGACTTAGGGATTAATTTAGGAAATTTTGGTAAAAAGTAATTAGGATTCTATGTTAGAATTGTGTTGATGATTTCATGAAGACCCAAATGTTTAGTTGAGCCTATATACGTTCTAGTGCATTTGTGGCTTCCTTATTCCAGTGAAATCATGGGAAAAAAACACGACCTCGCTCAGCCTGAGGGATGCAATATGTTTAGCATCGTGTACCAGAAATGTATCCAGGAAAATTATTATCGTTAGCCAATAAGGGTTGAGGTTGAGCACCCCTGCTTAAGCATGTAGGATTTTGAGTGAAAAAAAGTGAGGTACATGTAAAAAAAGAGAATTACAAGAAAAGTTGTAAGAATTTTGGAGCAATTCAAGTGAAGATCAAAAGATCAAAATTCCAAGAAATTCAAATTGAAGATACCAAAAATCAAACAATAAAGGTGGTGCATTCAAAGAAATCAAAGATCAAATGTCGAGGAAGAGAAGAATTCAAAAGAGCTCCATAGTGGTATCATAAATTGTAATTCTAGATTATGTATGCTTGGGTTGCTCAACTAAAAATACCTTGAGGGTAAGAGGTTTTCTGCGGATGGATTCGGAGGTATGCATAAAATGAGCATTGTTCGGGATAAGTGGGTGGATTTTTATGAGGATTGTGAGTATTTGGCGTATGGGGGGTTATTAGGAATATTTTAGACACAAATGCATGCGTTGCGGTCTTCGCATAATGGCTGGGTTAGATTGGAGTTGTCATATGTGATTCTAATGTGTTAAAATTCAGTTTTGCTTGGGGGCAAGCAAAAGTCAAGTGTGGGGTATTTTGATATTTGCATATTTAGTTCATATTAAGTATAGATTTTTTATTATTTATTAGCCAAATTATCGCATATCATGGACAAAAGGTACTTAAAAGTGTTTGAATTATGTTTTTAGTCCAAAAGTGAAGCTCGGAAGCAAAAGGAAGCAGGAGAAGCGGTTGGGAGCTCGGGAATTGAACAAAGAAGAAAACCACCAAAAACAACACCTACTCGGCGAGTAGGGTCGTCTACTCGACGAGTCTGATCGAATATTCGAGAAGATAAAGAATCAAAGACCCAAAGACTTATTGCATACAGGGATTGAGAGATGGACTCGGCGAGTCGGCACCCGACTCAACGAGTCGTTTTGCATATATATGGATAACTTCTTAGATTGAAAAAGGAAGAATTCTAGAAGCCTTCTAGAGAGATTAGCTGTGATTGAAAAGCCAGAAGAAGTCTAGAGAACGTAGATATAAGCTAGAATCCAATTCCGAGGGAGATTTGAGGCAAATTTCATCATTCCACTTAATCTTTTGATTTCCATTATGGCCAGACAATTAGAATTCGTTTATTTGCTGTTATTCACATCAATCATGAGCTAAAACTCTTAAACTTCTGTTTGGGGATACAAAATTGAGACTATGGTTTGATTATTTGTAGGATTAATTCAATGTTGGTGATTTTTGTTAGTTTTAGCTTGCTAAAGAACCTTGTGTATGAATGATAATTAATTTTCTGTTAATAGGAAGTTAATTAAATAGTATGAACATCTTTTGATTATCAACCTCATATGTTTATGTGACCACTTTATCATATGTCTAGGATTAATGAACATGAAATTAGAATTAATAAGAAAATTAGGTAAATTCATGTGTGAGCTTGTGTGATGACCATCAACAAGAAGTTAACTAAAGGACCAAATTAGTTAACTATTGCAAGTCTAAATTAACCCGAATAATTAATCTAGTGAATTTAATTAAATTAGACAACTGATCACTGTTTGAGTTAGTTTATTCACTAAGGATTAGTGTAGTGAACGCGAATCTAATCACTTGAATCGGTAGCCAACAAAAGAGTTAATCCATTGCACTATTATCATAATATCAACCATAGGATCAATTGAGTTGAACTAAACAGAAGTCCTTCTCATTATTGAATCTAGTTAATCCTCTGCTTTTCTAGCTTTTAGTTTAAGTGATAGTTATTAGGTTTTCTTGTCTTGTAAAACTAGAGAAAACCCCTACTTATTAATTAATTTAGATAGAATTAGTTTTTAGTTTTAATTTACCGTTCCCTGTGTTCGATACCCTACTTATTTAGCTATACCACAATTGATAGGTCCACTGCCTTTGTGTGTTTATTTTATAATTAAAAGTAGGTTTAAAACTCGTTGAGTTTACACACATCACAAGGCTCTCAAACTCCAAGGAATCAACCACTACAAAAAGGTATGTCATTGTACTAGTACTTTTATGATTCAACTTCCCCTTGCCATGCTAGTTAGGATGTAAACCTTGGAAATTCTTATTTGCATGTATTTTAGAGAAAACATAGATCCAAGGTTTATAGTGTTGCATGTACACCATAGGAGTGTTAGAATGCTCAAAACCCAACAGTGGTATCAGAGTCTAGGCTTGTTTTCTTGAATACTTGATGCAAACTCTTGAAAAATCGAAAAATCTTGTTGTCTGGATAGCGGACTTGCCGAGTCCATG
Organism: Lactuca sativa; assembly: GCF_002870075.4. Taxonomy (NCBI): domain Eukaryota; kingdom Viridiplantae; phylum Streptophyta; class Magnoliopsida; order Asterales; family Asteraceae; genus Lactuca; species Lactuca sativa. The sequence continues at coordinate 289,032,041 of NC_056630.2, read as the reverse complement.
GGGGGACTCGACGAGTCCAAGCATATCTTCATCCTACTCATCGAGTAGGTTCATGCACTCGACGAGTAGGAGGCCCAAAGTGTAGTTTTCAAGTTTTTAAGCTGGAATTGGACTAGAATCATTATACTAAACTGTTTTGGACTTATAAAACCTATTTCTGATGTTGTAATGATTATTCTAATCCAATTTCAAAGGCTATTATCAAAATTTCAAGTTTTGTATGTGCTCATATGATTTTTGAAATTGTTGATATGGATGTTCATGAACTTATGAGTTTTGTTAGATCATAGGAATTATTTGCAAATTGTTTGTTAGTTAATTATTGATCTTGATGTGTTTTAATGGATTCCATAATTTGTCCTCAAGTTATGGATTACCAAAAGTCTTTTCTTTTAAAGTCCATTAAAAACCATAGGTTACATTAGTTGAAGAGTCTTTTTCATCATAAATAGTTTTGTAGACTCCATAACTTGTCCTCAAGTTATGGATGACCAAGAGTCTCTTCATTAAAAGTTTTTTTTAAACCTTCATTAAACTCATAAGTTATGAAAATCCAAAAGTTTTTGAATTGTTCAAAACTTGCCCTCAAGTTTTGGAATTTGTAAAGTTTCACACACACTTTAGTTCCAACCCATAGTGTTTTAAAAGTTAAAATTCAACCCTTATACTTTATAGTATTATAGGTTAATTATATATATATATATATATATATATATATATATGTGTGTGTGTGTGTGTGTGTGTGTAAGAGCAAGTCACTCTTATCGCTAGTAGGCCTCATTCACGAAGTCGGTCTATAAGGGGGTATAAGGTTGTTGCCTATAAAATGGAAACTTAATGGGCATCCACTCTCACCCACCGCTTCCTTGACTGGTGGAGGGTCGGTAGCCAAACGGGTAGGACAAGAACTATAATTCTCATTAAAAGTATAATGATGAAATAAAGTAACTAAACCTTTTATAAATCTCAATCTTAGTTACTTTAGGAAAATGTGAATTTGGTGTTAACCCATGAAATTTACACTTTGCACCTTACCAAGTCGTTGGTAGAACATGTGTGGTTAACCTGCACACTAACTTGGACTAGTAAGGATGGAAAATGGTGAATTAATGTTTATCATATATCGGTGGAGCGCATGTGGCTAACCGACACATTGATTAGGTGATAATATTAAGGGTACCAAGTGAATTTGCATGGTTATTCACACCTTGTTTTGTGATCCTCGGCATCCCAGTCACAAAATTTAAAGGGCACAATCGAGATTGAAACATGCCATTGAAAAGTTCAATGAATCTCAAAAGATCTAGGAGTTTCAAATCCAATTAAAACCTAATTTTGTTTCATTTTTCATGGTGGAAATTGGTGAATCGTCATTCACCTACCTTCAAATATTCTATAGCTTGGATTACGGCATCCCTCTTCCATGTTATAAAATATTGTGTTGGGTCCTAGCCTTAATATTTCATATTGGGTATTATATTAAGGATTTTTTAAATAAATTGACTTGAATCTCTCCCATTATAGATGTTTGGTTCAGAAAAGTATGATCTTCGCAAATCTCTTGAAGATGATGTCCCACAACATCATGCTTCACTTCCTCCACCTCCTCTAATTATTCTCCCCGACCCACAAGCTCGGAGACTTGAAAAGTTCAAACTCACTCAAGTCCTATTGGATAGTAAACACAAGGATGGAAAGTCGGTGTGTGCACATGTCTTGAAGATGAAGGCACACATTGACAGGCTAAGGACGATGGCTGTCAGGTTCCCAAGGAAGTTGGCTATTGACTGAGTTCTTCAGTCACCTCATGAGTCATATAGTGAGTTTGTTAAAGACTACTATGTGACAGATCTCGACATGACCCTAATAGATCTTACCTATTTGCTAATTGCTGCTGAATTAGCAATGATCTGGCGCAATGGTCAAGCAACTTTGATTGGTAGGTCTGCCTCCCAAGCTGACATGGACATCCCAGAAACGATTCCTTCTCCTAAAGGGAAGGAATTGTCCATGGTCAAAAGTGATGATCATAAGAGAAAGGCCATTTCTGAGACTGCTCTATGTGCTGGCTCAGATGAGCCTGTGTGTTTCTATTGCCAAGGAAAGGGACATTAGAATCGAAGTTGCCCTGACTACCTGAGATCTTTAGTTAGAATGTATGGTTCTGCTTTAGGTAAGTCCATTATCTAACTCTGTTAAGTTCCTAATTGTTGATTCTTAATACATGATGTGACTGGGTTGCATTTTGATGTTTTGTAGGATCAAGAAAAGGGAAAGAAGCTTAAAAGAAGAGGATGTTGAATCTGATCGCGAAGATGGATTTCAATTGCATGGTTCGAAGATCGGATTCATGAGCTACTTCTTAGGAGTTATGATCGATTGCTAGGAAATATGTAATAGCATAGTTTCCATTTAATGTTGCATTGTAAGGAAAAAGTTTTTCCCGCATTTTATAAATGAATAAATTTTTTGTTTTACTTCATTTTATATCTCCTTGCAATGGAATTTATGGAAAGTTAATGTGTGTATGTTTCTAGCAATAATGAATTTGATTCTTTCATCTGTGGTAGTGTCTAAATTTACCAAATAAGGAAAGATTCTCATCACCCAAGTTTCAATTGGACCGAAACTTGGAATCATGCACGTTGTATTGCATGATGAATAAAAAACTTTCATCTTTGAAAAATTAAGACTAATTCCTTGTTCACATGTATATGTGAGTCAAGTGAAGGACTAAGGGATCGAGTACACATTCGTGTGCACTGGTCAAGTCCACCACAAAAAGATCGATAAGACTATTCATCATGGTTTACTAATGTTTAGTAAATATGGTTATACTTAATAGTTTAAGTATAATTCTAAAACATTGAAAAAGTTTCGATGTATGGCAGAATGAATGGGAAGTATCAAATTTGGCAGAAAAATAAAAGCTTCTCAAATCTAAAAAGATGGGAGTGTACTTTAATATCATGTTTTATGATCATCTTAATGATTATGAGACCATATCACAATTCGTCCTCTAGGGACATCTTAGTGCATTCTTATGGCTAAGAAGAGGAGTCATGAATTATTGAAATGGTTAAATTAAGAAGGTGATACATACTTCGTTCCAAAACAAGTCTTAGAGTCATACTCCAAGATTGTAACTTGAGTGACACATCTTCAAGAAGGTTTATAACGCTTGTCAAATGTAAGAGAAAAATGTTTTCTACTCTTGTACATTTGAAATTGGTAAGCTGTGATGTTTTGGATAAAACAAACACCAACTAAGGCCAATTGTGTGAAGTGTTTATCTTGATAAGAATCCGCGCTCACTCTTGAATATTTGTTTGGTTGTCAAGGAATGGTTCTTGACAAAGAGAAACTTATATGTCAAGAGGACAGTGGGAGTCATAAAGGTCTTGAAAGTTTCAAGAGCTAATCAAGGATAAAACCTATAGTTGATCACTAGCACACGACTTGAGGTTTGTAACCTATCGTGTTGACATAATTCTTGTTTTTGTGCCTATTCCGGTAAAGTTGAGTATGTATATGAGTTTTGTGAGTTCTCAATTGTCTGCATAAGAACTTGGAAGCAATGGTGGGCCCTTGTGCTGCCAAGAGGCAAGAAATCAAGGTTGAACAAGTTCAATTCATATTAGTTTGAGTTTGTCACTAACCTTGTCTTGTGGTTGTGGTTTTGAAAAATTCATATGGATAGGAACACATACACCATAAAATCTAAGTGTCATAAGGTTTCTTTCCGATTCATGAAAATGATGGTGAGGAAACGCTTTCACTAAGTAGATTTTAACCAGATAGCAATTGTGATATTTGCATTCTCAAAGTCGTTAGTGGAGCGTGTGTGGTTAACCGGCACACTAACATGGACTTGTGAGAAATGGTAAAAACGTCTAAACATTAATATTACAACATCCCTCTTCATAATTGTTTAGACACACATGTGAGCTATCTAAGGAAAGATGTATGAGTCTGAGTAGCTTTGATAAAGTTTGTCGAAGCATCTTGTATCAGAAGTCTGAACTTTGGTGATGAAAGTCAATAAAGTATTGATTTCTAGAAGTCAATTTCTGAGTATATCTCAAAGCTAGTGGGAGCATAATTGTTATGCTAAATAATTATTATGCTAGTAGGAGCACAATGATAAGTATTGTTAATTATAGAAAACAAAAGTTTCGCATTGAAAAATGTTTTTTTGCTATAATTAAGAGAGAGGAGATTATACTTTCAATCCTAAATGTTTAGTTTGAGATTTTAATCATCTTTAGTCAAGATTATATATATATATATATATATATATATATATATATATATATATATATATATATATATATATATATATATATATATATATGAATTTTATGTTGGAATGGTTCAACATGAGGGAACTCTATATATATTGCGTTCTTAAATTTTGATTATGATTACGACATCCCTCTTCATAGTCGATTTTTGAAAACATAGCAAATAAAATATTGTAGCAAAAGACGGATCTAATATCATATCTTTATGTGAGACATCATAAATCGTGTCGCATATGCTTTGGGTATAGGATCGATCACATGTGCTACAATATTTATCTGTTCTAAATTTTTCAAAAAATGCCTAGAGCATTAAGAGGAAAAGAGGAATAGAACCGACTATGACTGAAATGATTAAGCAATTGTCCAGAATAATCTGAGGTTTACCTAAGATTGGTTTCTCATGGAAAGTTGGAAGTATGATGTTAAATTTTGGAGAGGGCCATATTGACATATTCTAAAAAGAGATAGCTCTTGTTCATAAGTGATAGTCAAAATAGGATTATGGAAATGTTTTCCATATTAGGAGTTGGATTTTAAGAATCCATGAGAAAGTTAGAAACTTTTATGCAAGAAGGATATTCAAAGGAATGTACTTTGAATGTGAGAATTCATTTCCATGGAATTGATCTCCACTGGAATACATTGTAATGTCTGTTGCCAGGTCTTTGTGACTTTTGTGCATAGTTATTGCAAGAGGATCAATGCATATGAGTTTAAAATCCAACAAATTACAGTAAATGACAAGAATTTGATATTCTTACATTTATAGTAAGGATTTGGGATTGTGAAATGAGCATCATTGAAACCATGTTCAATTGATCTATTTCAAAAAGTAAAGATCATAGACAAACATAGTTTTCATACTTGGAGTAAGGCATAACTGTTGTTTAGAAAAACATAGTGTACATGCTTGGAGCATGGGACAACTATTGTTTTAATTCAAGTGTTAAGTTGATAAATCGAAATAGAATAATGTGTAATCAATATGATGATGAATAAAAGGTGTTTTATTTATATTCATAAGTGTCGAGACCATATTGGATTCAATTATTCTTGTGTTTCACTTTGTATGTTTTGACTTCCATAATAACTAGGTTATTCCTTCGGAATGACTAAGTTATTCAAACTTCCACAGTCGGTCACACGTCAGAAGTAGGTATGAATTAAGACTGTCATTAATTGGGCTTGTAGTGAACTAAAGGTGTTTTGCCATAGCAATGGTTGCTACAACATTCATGAGTGCTCATAAGTTCTGAGTATTGGAATAAACCCACGGTCACTTGCATCACTTCATGGAATTTATCTCGAGTGATCGTGAGACGGTAATATCATATAAGTCTTCAAAACTAGAGATATGACTTGTTGCCTATGAGTTGATTATACATTGATTGTACGTAAACGCATTGGGAACTTGATGTTATAAAATGTTCCTTTGTGTATAATTCAACAAGTAGTAGAACAAGCATATGAGTCGAAGTTTATCTATTCCTTCTTGGATTAGAAGCGATATCTCGGGCCCTCGATGATTTTGTGTTGACCCATGTACTGGGCCCGGTCAGAACTAAGTTAATCTGTTCACTTAAGTTCTATGTCAAACAAATCGGAAATCGAGAAACAAACTGATAGACAATAAGTAAGACATTGGTCTATATATTTGCCCGGCTAATATCTAGAACTACGTCCAGCCACCTGCGTTGTCTCGTGTTCAGGTTCGGCTGATCCATGATGTGTCTCAGACTCTTGTGGTCAGTGTATATGGTACAGTAGACCCCATAGAGGTAATGTCTCCAGATCTTAAGAGTGAATACCACCGCTCCCAACTCTAGATCATGAGTAGGGTATCTCCTCTTGTGCGGCTTCAACTGTCGCGACGCGTAGGCTATCATCCGTCCTCTCTGCATGAGGACCGCTCCCAGTCCCGTGATGGATGCATCACAAAACACTACAAAATCCTCAACTCCCTCCGAGAGAGTCACGACTGAAGCCTTGTAAAGTCGCTGTCTGAGGGTCTCAAATGCACTCTGCTGCTCAGGGCCCCATCGAAAATCCACCCCCTTCCTTGTCAGATGAGTGACGGGTACTGCAATCTTGGAGAAGTCCTGTATGAATCTCTAGTAGTACCCTGCCAATCCCAAGAAGCTCCTAATATCTAAGGGAGATTTCAGAACCTCCCACTGCATAACCGCCTCGATCTTGGTCGGATCAACCAAAATCCCCTCCTGGATAATGAGATGTCTAAGGAACTAAACCTCTTGTAACCAAAACTCGCACTTCAAGAACTTGACATAAATTCGTTATCGTCTCAGAACTACTAGTAGCACATGAAGGTGCTCCTCATTCTGCTCTCAGGTCTTGGAGTACACCAAGATATAGTCTATGAACACGATGACTGAGCGATCGTGCATCGGTCTGCAGGCTTGATTCATCAGGTCCATGAGCATTGTTGGCGTGTTGGTGAGTCCAAACGACATCACCACGAACTCGTAATGTCTATAACAACTCCGGACCTCAGGTCTATCTTGGAGAATCAGGATGTTGTTGGATTAGGTGTCTAAGCCCATAACTATAATTGGTATGTACTTGACCCGAGAGTAGCATGGTCCATTTGGGTTGCATATCACCAAGACAATTTGATAGGATGGAGTTTTTAGAAGAGGTTATTTATGATTTATTAATATATTATAAGTTATAATATATTAATATGAAATCATATTATTTAATTAGTATTGATCAAGAATTAATTTGGAATTAATTTAATGATCAAAAGAGACTAATTAAATGTAAGGGGATTGATTTGGTAAATCACTCATTGTTATGATGTGGGCTTATGGTTATTTAGGATGGGCTAAACCAATATGTCCATGGATAGTCCATGGAGGTTTTAACCCATGGATCCTAAGTAAGAAGAAAAGTCATTCACATTGGGGATTACATGGATGTAACCCTAATCCTAGCCACACTATATAAGAAGACCCTAGGCTACTAGAATTGGCACCTAGTGGTCTTTGGAAGACCATAACCAATTTTTAGTGTGCATAAACTCTCTCAAAGGTCATCCTTTGTCTAAGGTGTGTTGTGAACCATTTGTGGTGTCACACTTGGGGCACTAAGTTCTTAAAGGCCAAATACAACAAGTTCTACAAGCTACATAAAGAGGTAAACTACTAACTAGTATTTTAAGTTGTTTATGTCAAGTGCATGCTAGTTGTAGGCTTAACGCTTTGGAAACAATATTGCATGTATAATTAGAGAAAACATAGATCCAAAGCATTTAGGGTTGTATGTGCACCATAATATGTTATAGTATACTAAAATCCTTCAGTGGTATCAGAACCTAGGATGGTTTTCTATTATACTTGATGCTTATTGATTTTTAAAGCAAGAAAAATCATTTTTTTGGAATATGCTTGATCACCACGAGGTGGTAACTATTCAGTAGGCAAAATTTTCAGTTTTTTGACCTATTTTGGATTAGGATCATTACCACAAAATATTTTTGCTAATAAAATTTGATTTCGTTGCTATGGTAATGATTATCCTCATCCAAATAAAAGATAATTATCATAGTTTCAAGATTTGTATTAATTTAAATAATAGGCTAATTTCTTGCAAATGGTTAATATGAAATATCTTGACTTATGAGTTTAACTAGATTATGTATGTATTATTTGATTATTGTGTTAATTAAAATAATGATCTAAATGATTTTAATGAAATCCATAACTTGTCCTCAAGTTATGGAAAATGAAAAGTTTTTCTTTTACAAGGTCATTAAAACTCACAGGTTATTGAAAATGAAAGGTCTCATTTTTAAGAGTCATTTTAAATGGTTTTGAAGTCTTCCATAACTTGTCCTCAAGTTATGGAACTTGAAATGTTTTTCATAAAAAAACCATATTAAACTCATATGTTATGGAAACCAAAAGTTTTGAGGGCAAGTTTCAAAACTTGCCCTCAAGTTTTGGAATTTGTGAAGTTTCACTTATGAATACTTTAATTCTGAATTAAACCCTGGAGTTTTAAAAGTTAAAATATAACCCCTTATACTATTATATTATTATAAGTTTAATAATTATATATATATATATATATATATATATATATATATGTATGTATGTATGTATAAGAATAAGTCAGTCTTACCGTTAGTAGGCATCATTAATGAAGCCGGTCTATAAAGGGGTAGAAGGTTACTGCCTATAAAATGGCAGTTTAATGGGTGTCCACTCTCACCCACCGCTTCCTAGACTGGTGGAGGGTCGTTGGCCGAACGGGTATGATAAGACATTAATTCTCCCTCATTAAAAGTATAATGATAAATATAAAGTAACTAAACTTTTATTAAATTCCCAATCTTAGTTACTTTAGGAAAATGTGAATATGGTGCTATCCCATGAAATTGCAATTTGCACCTTTTTAAGTCGTTAGTGGAGCGTGTGTGGTTAACCGGCAAACTAATATGGGACTGACAGTGCGTGGAAAAGGGTAGTTTGATGTTAATCATAGATCAATGGAGCGTGTGTGGTTAACCGGCACATTGATTAGGTGGTTTGTAACATTGGGTGTACCAAGCTAATTTGCATGGTTATTCACACCTTGTTTGTGATCCTCGACGTCCCAATCACAAACTGGAAGGGCACAATCAAGATTTAAACATGCCATTGAAAAGTTCAATGAATCTCAAAGGATCGAAGAATTTAAAACCAATTAAAACTTAATAATCAATTTCGTTTTTCATGGTGGAAATTGGTAAATCATCATTTACCTACCTTCAAATATTTTATAATTGGATTACGGCATCCCTCTTCTGAATTGTAAAATATTGTGTTGGGTCCTAGCCTTAATATTCCATTTGGGTGTTATATTAAGGACTTTAATCAACTAACTTGAATTTCTCCCATTGTATATGTCTAGTTCACACAACTATGGTCTTCCCAAATCTTTTGGAACAAGCTTTCCTCTTGAAGATGATATCCCACGTGGCGATCAAGGTGAAAGATTAATCCCTTTGTCGTGCATTAGTGGAAATGGAAATCATACTTCACTTCCTCCACCTCCACCAATTATTCTCCCTGACCCACAAGTTCGAAGACTTGAAAACTTCAAGGTAACTCAAGCCTTATTGGCAAGTAAACACCAAGATGAAAGGTCTGTATGTACCCATATCATGGAGATGAAGTCACATATTGATAGGCTGAGAGTATTGGGTGTCATTATCTCAAGGAAGTTGGTTGTTGACTAGGTTCTTCAATTACTTCCCGAGTCATATAGTGAGTTCATTAAGGACTACTATGTGACAGACCACGACATGACCCTTATTGATCTTACCTATTTGCTTGTTATTGTTGAATCAACAATGATTTGGCGAACTGGAAAAGAAAATTTGAATGGAAGATATACTTCTGAAACTTCCGTGGACATTGACAATGGTAACATTAGAAGTCCAGAAAAGATTTCTCTTCCCAATGGAAAGGGGTCAGCCATAGTCAACCCGGTTGACCAAATAGTAAATAGAAAGGCTAAGTATGTGATTGTCTCATGTGCCAATGCAAAAAAAGCCATTTTTTTCTACTACCAATTGAAGGGACATTGGAATCGAAGCTACCTGACTACCTGAAAGATCTGAAAGAAGGTAGAATCAAAAAGTTTGACTCTGCTTTAGGTAAGTCTACTGTCTAACTCTATTAAGTTCCTAATTGTTGATTCTTAATACATGATGTGACAAGGTTGAATTTTGATGTTTTGTAGGATCATGCAAAAGGAAGGAGGCTTAAAGGAAGAGTATGTTGAATCTGGTCGCGAAGATGGATTTCAATCGCATGGTTTGACGATCGGATTTTTGAGCTGCTGCTTAAAAGTTATAATAGATTGCTTAGAAATTTGTAATAGCATAGTTTTCATTTGTAATTACATTGTAAGGAAAAGTTTTTCCGCATTTTATAAATAAATAAATTTTTATTTTATTTTATTTTATCTCCATGCAATGGCATTTATGAAAATTGATGTTTGTATGTTTCTATGTTAGCAATATGAATTTGATTCTTTCATTTGTGCTAGTGTCAAAATTTACCAAATAAAGAAAGATTCTTATTACCCAAGTTTCAGTTGGATAGAAACTCGGAATCAACTTGTAGTGTGTGATGAATGAGAACCTTCATCTTTGATAAATTAAGACTAATTCCTTGTTCACATGTATATGTGAGTCAAGTGAAGGACTAGGGGATCGAGTACATTGGGTGTGCATTGGTCAGGTCCACCTCAAAGAACGATAAGACTATTCGTCATGATTTACTAAAGTTTAGTAAATATGGTTATGCTTACAAGTTTAAGTATAATTCTGAACATTGGAAAAGTTTCATTGTATGCCAGAACGAATAAGAAGAGTCAAATTAGGCACAAAGATAAAAGTTTCTCCAATCTGAAAAGATGGGAGAGTACTTTAGTATCGTGTTTTATGATCATCTTAATGGTTATGGAAAACCATATCACAATTGATCCTCTAAGGATATCTTAGTTCATTTGTATGGCTAAGAAGAGGAATCACGAATTGTTGGAATGGTTAAATCAAAAAGGTGAATCATACTTCGTTCCAAATCGAGTCTTAGAGTCATACTCCAAGATTGTGCCTTGATTGACATAATCTTAAGGAAGGTTTATAACACTTGCCAAATGTAGAGTAAAATGTTTCTTACTCTTGTACATTTGAAATTTGTAAGTTGTGATGTCTTGGTAAGGACAAAGACCAACTAAGACCAATTGTGTGAAGTGTTTATCTTGATAAGAATCCGCACTAACTCTTGAATATTTGTTTGTCAATGAATGGTTCATGAAAAGAGAATCTTATATGTCAAGAGGTCAGTAGGAATCGTAAAGATCTTGACAAGTTTCAAGAACTAATCAGGCATAACCCTATTGTTAATCACTAGCACACGACTTGAGGTTGTTGGTGGGTTTTGAGCATTCTGACACTCCTAAGTGTACATCCAACCCTAAATACCTTGGATCTATGTTTTCTCTATTATACATGCAAATATGAATATTCCAAGGTATTACCCTATCTAGCATACAATCTATGATACTTGGGTAATAAAGCAAGTTAGAATACATACCTTGTTGATGTAGCTTGTCTTCATGAAGCTTGAGTGCCTAGTGCCCCAAGTGTGACACCTCAAATGGTTCACACAACACCATGAACACTTGCAATAACCCTGAGAATAAGGATACTTGGTTCTCTCTAGTGAAATCGGCTAGCCCTCTTAGTGTATCCACACTAGTTCCAATTTCACCAACCAAGGATATCTTTATATAGTGTGGAGACTAGGGTTAAATCCATAACCTTTCATTTCATATGATCCATGGGTTAAACACTCCATGGACTATCCATGAAAGCATAGCCCAACCTAAATGAACTTGGCCCACCACACACACACACACACACACACACACACACACATATATATATATATATATATATATATATATATATATATATATATATATATATATATATATATATATATCTAAGAGTCCATATTTAATTAGTTCCTTTTGATCACTTAATTAATTATAATTTAATTCTTGATCAATACTAATTAAATAATATGATTATATATTAATATATTAGAACTTATAATATATTAATATATATCACTACTATCCTTTTTCCTCATCTTGTCTATCCAATTGTCCTGATGCCATGCAACCCAAATGGACCATGCCGGGTCGGGTCAAGTCTCACCAATTATATTTATGGACTTAGACATTAATCCAACAGTCTCCCACATGGATAAGTCTAAAACTATTATTGTGTATGACTTCAAGAACCGACTGGCAATCGTAGCTCTCAAAAGCTTCAGTCGAACTCTAACCTTGTCGATGAACTATGACCTTTGTCAATGAATTGTCCATTAGATAAGGGATCATATATTCCTCCATTCTAGATATCATATGGACTGAGACATGGATTATAATCATTCTCTTTATCCATTTGTTGTTTCCCGATTTCCGATTTATGATGACTGACTAATTAAACAAATCAAATCAGTCCTGGCCCGGCCGAGCACTTACATTTGTCATCACCAAATCATCGAGGGGCCCACAAATATCGCTTTTATCCGAAGGTAAAAGGAATGGATAAACTTCGACTCATATGGCTTGTTCTACTACTTGTTGAATCATACACAAAGGCACGTTTTATAACATCAAGTTACCGAATGTGTTTTCGTGCAATCAATGTACAACCAACTCATAGTAACAACTCATATCTCTAGGTTTGAAGAATATAAGATATTATCGTCTCATGATCACTCGTGATAAAATCCATGAAGTAATTCCAATGAGCGTGGGTTAAATCCAATACTCAAAACTTATGAGCACTCATGAGTGTTGTAGCCCTTTGTCCAACACCTTAGACCTCTACAAGCCAACCCATGACAGTCTTAATTCATATCTACTTCCAACATATGACCGACTGTGGATGGTTTGAATAACTTAGTCATTCCGGAAGAATAACCTAGTTTATTCGGGAAGTCAAAACATGCAAAATGAAACACAATAATAATTGAATCCAATATGGTATCAAAACCTATGAACATAAATAAAACACCTTTTATTTATCACCATATGATTACACATTATTCATTGTATACTGTTTCATCTATCAACTTTATTCTTGAATTTAAAACAATAGTTGTCCCATACTCCAAGCATGTACACTATGTTTTCTAAACACTAGTCATTCCATACACCAAGTATGCATACTATGTTTGTCTATGATCTTTACTTTGTGAAATATATCAATTGAACATAACTCCAATGATCCTCTTTTCACAGTCCCAAATCCTTACTGCAAATGCAAGAATTCCAAATTCATGCGATTTACAGAAATCTATTAGATTCTAAACTTATATGCATTGATCCTCTTGTAATGATTTTGCAAAAAGTCAGAAAGACTTGACAACAACCATTATAGAGCATTCCAAAGGAGATCAGCTCCTTGGAAACATCCTTCTTGCATTAATTTTCCTAATCTGACACAGATTGAATAATTCCTAACTTTGAAACATTTCCAGATTCCATTTTGACTATCACTTCTGAACAAGAGTTGCCTCCTTACAGATTATGTCAATATGGTCCTTCCAGAATTATCACTATACTTCCAACTGTCCTTGAGCAACCAATCTTTGGTAAACCTTAGATTGTCCTCGATAATTGTTTAATCCTTTTAGTCATATCTAATTCTAGACTTTTTCCCTTCTTAATGCCCCAGGCATTTGGAAAATTTTAGAAAGGATAAATATAGCACATGTAATCGATCCTATATCCGAAGCATATGGGACACGATTCATGATGTCTCACATAAAGACTAAACCAGTATTTTGCTATAACATTTCCATTTCAATTTGCCAAGTTCTCATAACTCAGATTATGAAAAGGGATGCCGTAATCATAATCGAATTTGAGAACGCAAATAATAGACCCATATACAGAATTTCCTTATGTTGAGTCATTCCAACATGAAATTCATATATATCCTTGACTAAATACGATTAAAACCTCAATATAAGCTTTTAGATTTGGGATGAAGTATAATTTCCTCTCCCTTAGTTATAGCAGAACAACTCTTTCCCAATTGAAACTTTTTGTTTTCTATAATTAACATTTCTAACTTGCAATACTTATCATAATTATCATGCTCCCACTAACATGATGATTATTATCATAAAACTTATGCTCCCACTAGCTTTGACATGTACTCAGAAATCAGCTGGACTTCTAGAAATCAATACTTTATTGACTTTCTTACCAAAGTTTAGATTTCTGATATTAGATTGCTTTGATAAAACTTTATCATAATCATACACATTATCTTAGATAGCTCACAGGTGTGTCTAAACAATTTTAAGAACTATGAAAAGGGATGCTATAATTATAGTCTTGATTGTTTAGACCTTTGCCACTTCTCACAAGTCCATGTTAATGTGCCAGTAAACCACACACGCTCCACTAACGACTTTGAGAATGCAAATATCACAATTGCTATCTAGCTATAATCTACTTAGCGAAAGTGTTTCCCCACCATCATTTTCATGAATCAGAGAGAAACCTTATGACACTTAGATTTAATGGTGTATGTGTTCTTATCCATGTGAATTGTCAAAAGCATAGTCACAAGACAAGGACAATGACAAATCCAAACTCATGTGGATTGATCTCAATCTTAATTTCTTGCCACCTAGCAGCTCAAGGGCCTGCCATTGCTTCCATGTTTTTGTGCAACCAACTGAGAATCTAAGAACTCATATGCAAAGCCAACTTTAATTGGAATGGGCATAGAAAATGTCAACACGATAGGTTATGAACCTCAAGTCGTGTGCTAGTGAAGAACTTCAAGTTTTATTCTTGATTAGTTCTTGAGACTTTTAAGACTCCCACTGTCCTCTTGACATATAAGACTCTCTTGTCAAGTATTCAAAAGATAGTGTGGATTCTAATCAAGACAAACACTTCACACAATTGGCCTTAGTTGGTCTTTGTTTTATCCAAAACATCACAACTTACCAATTTCAAATGTACAAGAGTAGAAAACTTTTACTCTTACATTTTACATGTGTTTTAAACCTTCTCTAATACATGTCACTCAAGTTACAATCTTGGAGTATGACTCTAAGACTTGTATTGGAACGAAGTATGACTCATTTTCTTGATTTAACCATTTCAACAGTTCATGATTCCTCTTCTTAGTCATAAGAATGCACTAAGATTTCCTTAGAGAACTAATTGTGTTATGGTTTCTTAATCATTAAGATGATCACAAAAACTGATACTAAAGTACTCCCCCATCTTTTCAGATTTGTGAAACTTTTATCTTTCTGCCTAATTTGATTCTTCTTATTCGCTCTGCCATACATTGGAACTTTTCCTATGTTTCAGAATTATACTTAAACTTGTAAGTATAACCATATTTACTGAACTTATGTAAATCACGACGAATAGTCTTTTCGATCTTTTGTGGTGGACTTAATCAGTGCACAAGAATGTGTACTCGATCCCTTAGTCTGTTACTTGACTCACACATCCATGTGAATAATTAGTTAGTCTTAATTTTCCAAAGATGAAAAAATTCTCATTCATCATGCTATACAACTTGCATGATTCCAAGTTCCGGTCCAATTCAAACTTGGGTGATGAGGATCTTTCCTTATTTGGTAAATTTAGACATTACCACAAATGAAAGAATCAATTTCATATTTCCACTCTTTCTATTAATGGAATCATGTAAGCAACAATTTTTTTTCACAAACGCCATTGTAAAGATACATATCAAAAATTTCCTTTTATTTTTTAAGACTTTGCGGAAAAAATTACCCTTACAATCCATATGAAAACTTGTTGTTATCTATTCCTAAGCAATATCTCATAACTCCTAAGAAGTAGCTCAAGAATCCGATCTTCAAACTATGCGATAGAAATCCATCTACGCGATCAGATTCAGCATATTCTTTCTGTAAGTTTCTTCACTTTTCTTTGATTCTTAAAACATCACCATGTGACCCAATCACATCATGTATCAAGAATCTCAGAATAGAAACTTAGCAGAGTTAAATAGTGTACTTTACCTGATGTAGAGTCAAACTTATTGACTTTAACATCCTTAGGTAAAATTGGCAGCTTCGCAACTAATGCCCCTTCCTTTGGCAACTTAACATATGGACGCTTTGGTAATGGACCATGGGACTATCCTTAGCCTTTCTCTTTACCATTTGGTCAACCGAGTTGACTATGGCCGATCCCTTTCCATTGGGAAGAGAAAGCTTTTTTGGTTATCCAGTGTCATTATTGTCAATGTCCACAAGTTTTAGGAAGTTGATCTTAGCAAATAGATAAGATCATTAAGGGTCTTGTCATAGACTGTTTCATAGGAGTCCCAAAGGAACTCACTATTTGACTTAAAAAGTGATTGAACCACTAACTTTCTCAAGACTTTAACACCCAACTCTCCCGGCTTGTCAATATGTGGCTACATCTCCAAGATGTGATCACACATAGACCTTTGCTTTCCAACAGCGCTTGAGTGACCTTAAACTTTTCAGGAACTTGTGAGTTAGGGAGAATAATTGGAGAAGGTGAAAGAAGTATGATTTCCATGAGACATCATCTTCATTTAGTAAAGCTTGTTTCAAGAGATTTTGGAAGATCATAAATGTCTAAACCAGACATCATTTGGTAGATATTCAAGATAGTTGATTTAAAGTCCTTAATATAACACCCAATATGAAACATTAATTCTAGGACCCAACACAATACTTTTATAACTTAGAAGAGGGATGCCGTAATCCAAGCTATAAAATATTTGAAGGTAGGCGAATGATGATTCCCCAATTTCCACCATGAAAACAAAATATATATTATTAGGTTTTAATTGGTTTTTGAAACTTCTAGATCTTTGAGATTCATTGAACTATTCAATGGCATGTTTCAATCTCGAGTGTGCCCTTCAAGTTTTGTGACTGGGATGCCGAGGATCACAAAACAAGGTGTGAAGTAACCATGCAAATTACTTGGTACCCTTAAGTGTTTACCCCTCAATAGATGTGTCGGTTAACCACACACGCTCCATTGATACTATGATAAACATTAAGTTACCATTTGCCTACCTTGTTAAATATGAGTTAGTGTGTCGGTTAACCACACACGCTCCACTAACCGACTTAAACAAAGTGCAAAGTGTAATTTCATGGATTGGCACCTTATTCACTTTTTCCTAAGTAACTAAGATTGGGTATTTATAAAAGGTTTAGTTACTTAGTATTTATCATTAATACTTTTAATGAAGGGAGAATTATAGTCCTTGTCCTACCCGTTCGGCTAACGACCCTCCACCAGTCAAGGAAGCGATGGGTGAGAGTGGACACCCATTAAACTGCCATTTTATAGGCAGTAACCTTATACCCCCCCCCCCCCCACTTATAGACCGGCTTCGTGAATGAGGCCTACTAACGGTAATACTGACTTTACTCTTATACATATATATAAATATTATTAACTTACAGTATTATAAAGTATAAGGTTTGAATTTTAACTTTTAAAATTCTAAGGGCTAACTTGGAATTAAAGTATTCATAAGTGAAAACTTTTCAAATTCCAAAACTTGAGGGCAAGTTTTGAAACTATTCAAAACTAATTAATTCCATAACTTATGTGTTTAATGTAGTTTTAATTAAAAGACTCTTCAAGTTCCATAACTTGAGGACAAGTTATGGAAGACTTTAAACTAATAAAAGAATGTAACTTTTCTTTATTTTGTAACTTATGGATTTAATTAAGGTTACACATTTTTTTTATTATTTAATGAAGAGACTCTTGAATCTCCATAACTTGAGGACAATTGATGGAGTCATAAAACCATTTAATGAGGACAAGACTCTTCATTTTGTAACCTATTACAACTTTTATGAGTTTTAAGAAACTTAAATGTGACTTTTCAAGTAACTTGAGGACAAGTTACAAAACACATTTTAGAATCAACTCTTAGATTAAAATGGTTTGAAAACATATTATCACATAATTTTCTATTAATCTAAATCAACTCATAAGATCAAAATAATTCAAAAAAAAAACTTTTGGATTCCATAACTTATGGAGTTTAATGTTTGTTTAACGATGAAACTTTTCATGTTCCATAACTTAAGAGCAAGTTATGGAATTCTTTAAAACATTAACACCAATTTTTGTAACTTCATAAAAAAACTTTGAATCATTTTTTTTAAAACCTTTTCATATCCATAACTTATGGAGGTTTCAAAAAACTCTTTAGATCAAACTTTTAAAACTAATAAAACAATCATATCATTTTATCTTTTACTAAATTTGGCCTAATTTAACTAATATAGCAAATGATTCAAATTTTACAAATAATTAGTTTTTCACAAAAACAAGTAATTATCTTAAAATTTGACAAACGTCATTTTTTTTTCAACTTTGAAAATAAAATATTTGCATCAATATAACAGAAAACAACCCATGGCTCTGATACCACTGTTGGGTTTTGAGCATTCTGACACTCCTAAGTGTACATCCAACCCTAAATACCTTGGATCTATGTTTTCTCTATTATACATGCAAATATGAATATTCCAAGGTATTACCCTATCTAGCATACAATCTATGATACTTGGGTAATAAAGCAAGTTAGAATACATACCTTATTGATGTAGCTTGTCTTCATGAAGCTTGAGTGCCTAGTGCCGCAAGTGTGACACCTCAAATGGTTCACACAACACCATGAACACTTGGAATAACCTTGAGAATAAGGATACTTGGTTCTCTCTAGTGAAATCGGCTAGCCATCTTAGTGTATCCACACTAGTGCCAATTTAACCAACCAAGGATATCTTTATATAGTGTGGAGACTAGGGTTAAATCCATGACCTTTCATTTCATATGATCCATGGGTTAAACACTCCATGGACTATCCATGAAAGCTTAGCCCAACCTAAATGAACTTTGCCCACCACACATATATATATCTAAGAGTCCATATTTAATTAGTTCCTTTTGATCACTTAATTAATTATAAATTAATTCTTGATCAATACTAATTAAATAATATGATTATATATTAATATATTAGAACTTATAATATATTAATATATATCACTAGTATCCTTTTTCCTCATCTTGTCTATACAATTGTCCCAATGCCATGCAACCCAAATGGACCATGCCGAGTCGGGTCAAGTATCACCAATTATAGTTATGGACTTAGACATTAATCCAACAGTTGTAACCTATCGAGATGACATATTCTTATTTCTGTGCTCATTCCATTTGAAGTTGAATATGCATGTGAGTTCTATGAGTTCTCAGCTGTTTACATAAAGCAAAGCACCTGGATCAATGAAAGTTTCATTGATCAGTATAGGTGAGCTGCTTAACAACTTGGAAGACATGGTAGGCCTTGTGCTACCAGGTGATAAGAAATTAAGATTGAACAAGTTCAGTCCATTTGGGTTTAGATTTGTCACTAACCTTTTCTTATGATTATGGTTTGACAAATTCACATGGATAGGAACACATACACCATAAAATCTAAGTGTCATAAGGTTTCTCTCCAATTCATGAAAATGATTGTGAGGAAACACTTTCATTAAGTAGATTTTAAATAGTTAGCAATTGTGTCATTTTCATTCTCAAATTCGATTATGATTATGGTATCCCTCTTCATAGTTTGAATTGTGAGAAATGGAAAAGGTCTAAACATTTGGGACTTATTGATGTAAGTTCTAAAATTGTTTAGACACACATGTGAGCTATCTAAGGAAAGGTGTATGAGTTTGAGAAGCGTAGATAAAGTCTTATCGAAGCATCTCGTATCAGAAATTTGAACTTTGGAAAGGAAGTCAATAAGTATTGATTTCTAGAAGTCCAGCTGATTTCTGAATACATGTCAAAGCTAGTGGGAGCATAAGTGTTATGCTAGTAAGATAATAATTATTATGCTAGTAGGAGCATAATTATTATGGAAAGTGTTGCAAGTTAGCAATGTTAATTATAGAAAACAAAAGTTTCAATTTGCAAAGATGCAGGGTTTGAAAAGTTGTTTTGCTATAATTAAAGGAGAGGAATTCATACTTCATTTCAAAATCTAAAAGCTTAGATTGAGTTTTTAATCAAATTTAGTCAAATATATATGAATGTTATGTTGGAATGGTTCAACATAAGGAAATTCTATATATGGAAATAATAACTGTATTCTCAAATTTTGATTATGATTATGGCATCCCTCTTCATAATTCGAATTATGAAAACATGGCAAATAGAAATATTATAGCAAAAGATTGATCAGGTATCATGTATTTATGTTAGACATTATGAATCGTGTCCCATATGCTTCGGGTATAAGATCGATTACATATGTTATAATATTCTCGTGTTCTAGTTTTCCAAATGCCTAGGGAATTAAGAGGGAAAAAGGAATAGAACCGGATATAACTAAGTGGTTAAACAACTGTTAAGGACAATCTAAGGTTCGCCAAGGATTACTCGCTTAAGGATAGTGGGAAGTATAGTAATGGATGGACCATATTGACAATATTATGAATTGACACGAGTCTATTAATAATGAGTTGTTGAATGGAAAATATGGAATGTTTCCATATTAGGGGTTGAAGAATAGATGAGAAAGTTAGAAACATTTATGCAAGAAGGAAGTTCAAAGGAATGTACTTTGAATTTGAGACTTCATTTCCATGGAATTGTCTTGTAACAATCTCCAAAGAAATATTTTGAAATACCGTTAGTCAAGTCTCTGTGACTTTTGGTACCTAGACATTACAAAAGAATCATTGCATGATAGTTTAGAATCTAACACTTTCTAGCAGTGACAAGAATTTGGAATCCTTACACTTGCAATAAGGATTTGGAATTGTGAAATGAGCATAATTGAAATGTTGTCAAATGATTTATTTCACAAAGTAAGGATCATAGATAAACATAGTGTGCATGCTTGGAGCATGAGACAACTATTGTTTTAATTCAAGTATTAAGTTGATTATACGAAACATAATACAATGAATAATGAGTAATCAATATGGCATTCAAAAGTTTTGGGGCCATATAGGATTAGTATTATTCTTGTGTTTCACTTTGCATGCTTTGGCTTCCCGAATAACTAGGTTATTCAAACCATCCACAGTCGATCATACTTTGGAAGTAGGTATTGAGACAAGACTGTCATGAATGGGTCTGTAGTTTGTCTAGGTGTTTTAGACATAGCTACAGTGTTCATGAGTACTCTTCGAATAAGATTCGAGTATTGAATTTAACCCATGCTCATTTGAATCACTTCATGGATTTTATCACGAATGATTATGAGACGATAATATCTTATACTCTTGAAAAGGAGACATGTGAGTTATTGTTGTGATTCGTTTGCATTTTAACGTATGTAAACGCACCAGTAACTTGGTGTTATAAAACATATTTTTTAGTGTAATTCGATGAGTAAGTAGAAGAAATCATTTGGGTCGAAGTTTATCCATTCCTTTTACCCCATGAGGATAAAAGCGATATTTGTGGGCACCTCGATGAGTTAGTGATGACACCCCTAAGTGCTTGGCCAAGCCTGGACTGATTTGATTAGTTCAATTAGTCGATCATAATAAATCGGAAATCGGGAAACAACAGATGGACATAGAGAATGATTATAATCCATGCCTCATGTCCATATGATATCTAAAATGGAGAAATATATGATCCCTTATCTAATGGATGTGTCATTGACTAGGGCAGAGTTAGACAGTGGCTTTTAAGAGCTACGATTGCTAGTCGGGATTTTGGAGTCATACTTGCAATAATATTTATTATACTTATCCAAGTAGGAGACTGTTAGATTAGGTGTCTAAGCTCATAACTATAATTGGTATGTACTTGACCCAAGACTAGTATGGTCCATTTGGGTTACATATCACCATGACAAATTGATAGGATAGACTTTTGAGAAGAGGTTATTTATGATTTATTAATATATTATAAGTTCTAATATATTAATATGAAATTATATTATTTAATTAGTATTGATCAAGATTTAATTTGAAATTAATTTAGTGATCAAAAGAGACTAATTAAATGTAAGGGGATTGATGTAGTAAATCAATCATTCTTATGGTGTGGGCTTATGGTTATTTAGGATGGGCTAAACCAATATGGTAGTCCATGGATAGTCCATGGGGGTTTTAACCCTGGATCTAAGTAAGATGAAAAGTCATTTACATTAGGGTTTACATGGATGTAACCCTAATCCTAGCCACACTATATAAGAAGACCCTGTGCTACTAAAATCGGCACCTAGTGATCTTTGGAAGACCATAATCAATTTTTAGTGTGCATAAACTCTCTCAAAAGTCATCCTTTGTCTAAGGTGTGTTGTGAACCATTTTTGGTGTCACACTTGGGGCACTAAGTTCTTAAAGGCCAAATACAACAAGTTCTACAAGCTACATAAAGAGGTAAACTCCTAACTAGTAATTTATGTTGTTTATGTCAATTGCATGCTAGTTGTAGGCTTAATGATTTGGAAACAATATTGCATGTATAATTAGAGAAAACATAGATCCAAAGCATTTAGGGTTGTACGTGCACCATAGGATGTTGTAGTATACTAAAACCCTTTAGATGCCCCTGCAACTGATCGAAAAGATCATCTATCCTCGAGAGTGGGTAACGGTTCTTCATCGTCAACTTGTTCAACTCCCGGTAGTCGATACACATCCGGTGTGAACCATCCTTTTTCCTGACGAAGAGAATAGGTGCTCCTCTTGGAGAACTACTCGGTTGAATGAACTGCTTGCCCAGCAGTTCCTGCTGAGATAAAATATCCTGCATCTCTGGTGGTGCCAACCGGTACGGTGCCTTGGTGATAGGGGCCGCACCTGGCACTAGGTCGATCCTAAACTCGACCTTCCTCTCAAAAGGCACTCCAGGTAACTCCTCCGGAAACACGTCAGCGAATTCCCTGACTACTGGAACCTCTGAAATCGTGGTCTGATCCCTAATTCGTGTATCCACCACGTACGATAGATAACCCGCACACCTGTGTTGAATATACTGTTGAGCCTTGGTGGCTGAGCAGAACCCTAAACCCAACCAAGTGCCCTCGCCGAAGAAAACCAGTTCTATCCCACTTGGGGTTCAAACTACCACCCGCTGACCCTCACAGTCGTTCATGGCACTAAAGCAACGAAGCCAGTCCATACCCACAATCACACACACACATCCCCCATGGGAATCGGAATCAAGTCTATTGGGAAAGATACCCCAAAGATATCCAACATGCAACCCCGATAGACTGAAGAAGCGGAAATCCCATGTTCGTTGGCGATAGAGACTCGCAACGAACACTCTAGATCTCCTACTGGCAAACCGAACTCCCTACTGAATAACTGAGAGACAAATGACCGACTCGCCCCCGAGCCAAATAATACCAAAGCAGGTAAGGAGTTCACTGAAAATGTACCTAGTATGGTACAACACATATAAGCATAAAACAAATGCAAACAGTGAGATAAGGGATAGAAACATACTAGCAACCACATCTGGTGCTGCCCTGGCCTTCTCTGCTGTAAGGTGGAAGGCGCATCCCTGAGCCCTCAGGGGCCCTGCTCTACCCTGACTCTCATCAGCAATCCTTAGTGTAACCAACATTGAAGCCTGCGTCGGCTTGGCAGCGAGCTGTGGACAGTTGGTTTTCACGTGACCAACCTAATGGTAGTGGTAACAAATCCTCGGGGTTGGCTGTCGGCAATCCCTCGCAAAGTGCCCCTCCTTGCCGCATTTGCGACACATACTGCCATATCTACAAACCCCCAAGTGACCCTTCCCACACTTGACACAAGTACGGCCCTACTGGCCTATCGACCTAGAATCACTGGTCTTAGACCGCTTTGGCGCCGGCTGCGACTACACCGCAGCCTGCCTCTGCTCCAGTAACTGTAACTCAATCTCAAGCTCATGCAACATGGCGGTCTCTTGTAACTCCAACAATGTATCAAAACGTTGGGTGGCAACAAACTGACAAATGTTAGTCTTGAGCATGCTTAGATAACATGTCATCTGAGCCTGCTCAGAAGCAAACTCCGGGCAAAACATCGCCCTCTCAGTGAACATATAGGTGATCTCCGTCACCATCTCGACACCCTGCCTCAAATCCAGAAACTCATATGCCAGTCGCTCGCGCTCAACCCGTGGAATGCAGCGGGTGTGGAACATATCCCTAAACTGCTCCCAAGTAACCGCAGCTCTCTGATCATCAGTGTAGGACCCTGTCATCAACCTGAAGGGTTTTGAGCATCCTAACAAACTTAAGGTGCACATACAACCCTAAATGCTTTGGATCTATGTTTTCTCTAATTATACATGTAAAATGATTTTCCAAAGCATTTCCCTAACTAGCATACAAACTTGGGTACTAGTATAACAAAACTAGTTAGAACACATACCTTTCCTTGTTGCTTGATTCCTTGTACCTTTAAGATCCTAGCACTCCAAATGTGATGCCTCAAATGCTTCACACAACACCACCAACAATGGATGACTTGAGAGAGAATACTAGCACTCAAAAATCGGCTATGGCTCTTCCAAGAACACTAGGGTGTCAATTTTAGGAGCCATGGGGTCTCTTATATAGTGTAGCAAAACTAGGGTTACACCATGTAAACCCTAATGTGCATGACCTTCCATATTCCTCATGCTCCATGTGTTTAAACCTCCATGGATCATCCATGGGTTGTCACATGGGTTTATCCTAACATAAGGAATCATGGATCATTGGCCCACACCATAAGAATGAATGATTTACCAAATCAACCCCTTATATTTAATTAGTCTCTTTTGACCACAAAATTAATTCTTGATCAATACTAATTAAATAATATGATTTCATATTAATATATTAGAACTTATAATATATTAATGAATCATGAATATCCTCTTCTCAAAAGTCCATCCTTACAAATTGTTCCGGTGCCATGCAACCCAAATGGACCATGCTACTCTTGGGTCAAGTATATACCAATTATAGTTATGGGCTTAGACACTAAATCCAATAGTCTCCCACTTGGATAAGTCTAATAACAATAACTATAAGTATGACTTAAAACACCGACTAGTAATCATAACTCTTAAAAGCCTCTATCGAACTAAGACGCTCCATTTTAGATAAGTGATCATATAATCCTCTGTTTTCAAGATATCATCCGGACAAATACATGGAACAATGTCATACTTATTGTCTAACATTTTGTTTCTCGATCTCCGATTTGTTTGATATAGAACTTAATCGAACACACGAATTTAGTTCTGACTGGGCCCGACACATCAGTCAAGACAAAACCATCTAGGTGCCCAAGATATCGCTTTTAATACTCCAAGGACTAAAATGAACAGATAAACTTTAACTCATATGTTTGTACTAAATACTCATCAAATTCTACACAACAACACGTTTTATAGCATCAAGTTACTGAAGCAGTTTTGTACTATCAATGCACAACCAACTCATAGTCAACAACTCATATCTCTTGGTTTGAAGACTTATATGATATTATCGTCTCACGATCACTCGAGATAAATTTCATGAAGTGATACAAGTGAGCGTGTGATCTATAAGCCAAATTCATGACAGTCTTGCTTCAATACCTACTTCCAGCATATGATCGACTATGGATAGTTTGAATAATGTAATTATTCTGGAAGTCAAAACATGCAAATTGAAACAATAGTAAATGATTGACATAAGACAGTACCATACTAGTAAATAAAAAGCACCTTTTATTTAAGCATCAAATGTTAATTACATTTCAACTATTACAAGTTTCTAGAGCTATCTAATCATTAAAACTAATATTGTCCTTCAGTCTGATGCGCCTCGCATGCTGTAAGTGCTTAACCCTACTCAGTCCCTTCGTGAGGGGATCTTATGGGTTCTCCTCAAACGATACCCTCTTTTCCACGAGGAGTCCTTCTTCTATTCGATGTCTTATGAAGTGATATTTTCTGTCGATGTGCCTGGATCTGCCATAATCCCTTGGTTCCTTGCCTAACTGATTATCCACTTCTTGCTTAAACTTTTTGAATCTTTCAAATGTTTCTGACTTATGCTTGATTAAGTAGATATAGCGATGTCTACTGTAATCGTCAGTAAAAGTCACATAGAAGTGGTTAGCATCCCCTATGGCGGTTTTGAAGGGCCCACACACATCGATGTGTATAAGATCCAACAAACCTCCACCCCTTTCACAAATACCAGTGAATGGTGACTTGGTCATCTTTCCAAGTAAGCAAGATTCACAAGGGTCATCCGACCTTAAGTCAAATGGCTCCAAAACTCAAACCTTTTGGAGTTAGCCTATGCGCTTGTTGCTGACATGTCTAGACGACAATGCCACAAGCATGCTTTATCCAATTCATTGGAAGAATCGATATGCAACACATTATTTCCTAAGTTGTCTACAACATTCACAGTTTCATATACACCATTACAAGGTAATACTTTAAAATAAAAAACACCTTTATAATAAGCATTTATAGCACCAATTTCATTATCAAATGAAAAACTATAGCCTTGTTTATACAAACCATGAAAGGAAATAATATTTCTCGCCAGGTCAAACGAGTAGCAACAATAATTCAAATTTATTTCTAACCCACTACTAAGCAATAAAGAGTAAACTCCAATCTTAGTGACAGGTGAAACCTTCCTATTCCTTATGATCAAGTTTATCTTCCCGTGCTCCACATCCTTACTTCTTTTTAGGCCATGCACATCAAAACAAATGTGAAATCCACAACCCGTGTCAAGAACCCAAAAGTTTGAATGTGATGAGTTTTTAGACAGAATAGTAAATACCTGCATGGGTGGGTTTAAACTTCCCATCCTTGACATCCTGAAAGTATTTAGGGACAGCTTTGCTTCCAGTGCCCTTTTTCGTGATAGTAGAAACACTTCGCTTCCTTAGGAATGGAAGAGGGAGCAGCAGAACCAACCTTGGTCCCATTTGAAGAGGATCCATCAAGAGACTTTCCCTTGTGGCTCTTTGATGGAGCCTTCATCTTCTTCCCTTTCCCTTGTCCAATTGCTAGAATAGGGGCAGTTGCAGTAGGAGTAGAAACAACATTTTTACCTTTGAGACTGGTTTCAGCAGTCCTCAAAAGCCCTTGAAGTTTGCTAAGTGTGACCTCCTCCTTGTTCATATGATAGGTCATGCAGAACTGATAATAACATGGAGGTAAGGAGTGCAGAATGATATCTATAGCTAGCTCCTCAGGGAAGTTCACATTCAACTTTAGTAACTGGTCCACAAACCTTTGCATTTTTTGTAAGTGACCCATGATGGGTTCACCATCCTTCATCCTGGTTGTTATCCTGGAAGGAATGATTTCATACCTCTCTTGACGAGCACTCTAATGGTATCTTTCCATCATGTCATGGTGCATCTCAAAAGGGTAGTAGTCCTCATAGGACTTTTGGAGTTCAGCTATCATGGTGGCCAACATGATACAAGACACCTTGGTGACATCCTTCTCATGTGCCCTAAACTCAGCAATCTCCTCAGGAGTAGTAGAGGACTCATCGATTTCCTTAAGCTCCTTGTCTAGGACATATTCTTTTTCCTTATAGCGGGTGACCATCCTGATGTTCCTAATCCAGTCATTGAAGTTGGACCCATCAAAGAGTCCTTAATATAGCATCCAAAATGAAATATTAAGGCTAGGACCCAAGACAATATTTTACAAATTGGAAGATGGATGTCGTAATCCAACTTGCGAAATATTTGAAGGTAGGCGGATGACGATTTACCAATTTCCACCATGAAAAAAGAAATTGATTATTAAGTTTTAATTGGATTGAAACTCCTAGATCCTTTGAGATTCATTCAACAATTCAATGGCATATTTAAATCTCGATTATGCCCTTCAGGTCTGTGACTGGGATACCGAGGATCACAAACAATGTGTGAATAACCATGCAAAATGTTCTTGGTACTCCCGATGTCATTTATCACCCAATCAATGTGTCGGTTAACCACACACGTTCCATTGATCTTATGATCAACATCGAGCCACCCTTTGTTACCCTTACTAGTCCAAGTTAATGTGTCAGTTAACCACACAAGCTCCATTAATGACTTGGCAAGGTGCAAAGTCCAATTTTCATGAATTAGCATCAATTTCACATTTTCCTAAAGTAACTAAGGTTGGGAATTTTATAAAAAGGTTTAGTTACTTTATAATTATCATTATATTTAATGAGAATTAATGTCTTATCCTACCCGTTCATCTAACGACCCTCCACCAGTCAAGGAAGCGGTGGGTGAGAGTGGACACCCATTAAACAACCATTTTATAGTCAGTAACCTTATACCCCCTTATAGACCGTCTTCGTGAATGAGGTCTACTAACGGTAAGACTGAATTAATCTTATATATATATATATATATATATATATATATATATATATATATATATATATTAAACTTATAATACTATAAAGTATAAGGTTTGAATTTTAAACTTTTAAAATTCTAGGGTTTGGAATTAAAGTATTCAAAAGTATGACTTTACAAATTCCAAAACTTTAGGACCAGTTTTGACACTATTCAAAACTTTTCATTTTCTTAACTTATGAGTTTAATGAGTTTTATGAAAAAAACTTTTAGTTTTCCATAACTTGAGGACAAGTTATGGAATCCATTAAAAGACATTTAGATCAACAATTAACTAATAAGAAATGTCAAATAATATCTATGATCTGGACAAACTCATAAGCAAAGATAATTCACATCAACATTTTTCAAGAAATTAGCTAATCATATAAATTAATACAAATCTTAAAACTTTGACAATTATCTTCTAATTGGACAAATGAATTTAATATGAACAATCTTCAACATTTTTCCATCCATGTTTTGGTAACCATGAAGCAATATTGGTGTCAAGTGAATTTAATACGAACAATCTTCAACATAGGATTTGTGTTGTCACAATAAGAGTGTTTTTTTAATTAAAACAATATGTATTTCGACTTGATGTTCATCTATCCACTGACGAAAGTTATAAAGTTTGGTGTTTCATATTATAGAAACTCATGTGAAGCCTTGGCACCAAAGCGAGTAACCAATCTATGAAGCCTCATAAAAGACCAAACCATTAGATACTTATGAATTCGAGACGAATCATTTCTTTCATTTCATTATTTTAGAGAAATTGAGTTGATTCAATGTATTCATAATGTTATATTACTATTTCAAAGTGTGGTATGTAACCAATATGTTTATTATTAAATTCACATGGCATGCTCTTCAAATATTATATCAAGAAGGCGTTTGCTACTAAGATCAAAATATAATTATTTTCATTAATCTGTTGCCAAGGAATTTTTTTTTAAATTTTCTTTTTTATTTAAATTTCAGTCTTGTACCATTTGCCATAGAAGTTATTACAACGAGTATATGACTGACTCGGAGAGGAAAGTTCGGACTCTAAGTGATAATGCTTCAGGTACACGTCATAACTTTGCGTAAATATTTATGTTAACTATATGACTAAGAGGAGTGGTGACACTCTTGGCACCTTGTCACATAAGTATTTTTAATGCCACGTCATTTTTCTTTGTTTAACACTTACACTTAACATTTTGTAAGAAGTGGTAACACTCTTAGCACTCAATTGTTTGTATTTTCTTTTTTCTAATTTAATTTAATTACTATATTTTAATAAATATATTTTTCTATTTATTTTATGTAATTTAATTTAATTACTTTAATTAATAAACAAATAATTTTTATTTAATACACAAAAAACACACTTCGTTATTAAAACATGATTCAATACATAACAAAAAACACACTTCATTATTAAAACTCACTTCATAAAAAAAACCACACATTACAGCAACGGGTCTTCCTCCGAATACTGGTCTTCTAATTCGTCTTCTGGTGGCATATTTAGATCAAGATTGTCCATCGTCCAAAGATGATCGGTCAAATGGCGGCGAAGATCGGTATGGATTACTGCACTCTGAATTATCCTCAATCTTTGCATCCAATCTTGACCACCATATCCTAGTGGCTGTGTCTCCGGGATGACTTCAATCTCTTCGTACTCACATATTGCGTTTCCTTCATGTTCTAATATCATATTATGCAAAAGTCCTTTCGAGACCACCCGTTGTCTTGAGAAACTTGGTTATGAAGTCCATTGTGATTCGCCCCCACTTCCACTCAGGTATCTCCGGTTGTTATAGTAAACCTGAGGGCTTTTGGTATCTCCGGTTGCCCAATGGGAGTTTAATTTAAATTATTACTTAAAAGATAGTTCTTTTAGTTATATAAAATTATATTCATTGATTTAAATACATTACGTGAAGTTATATCACATTATAATCAATATTAATTTAATTTTATTTTTTAATCTAATGTAATTAATTTAATATAAGGTAATCTCCTATGGGAGTTTAATTTGGGGTTTAAAGGGGAGTTTAATCTCATTAAACTCAAAATCCCTATTATGGGAAAATGATTAAGATTCAATGGAATGGGGAGTTTAATCCCGATTGAACTCTATATTATCTCTCCTTACACACACATGTGTATATATATATATAATTTTTTATTTTAAATTTTTAATTGATATTAATTTTAATTGTAGTTTTTAATTATTAATTTGATGCTAATTATTTTTTTTAAATAACAATAAATAAAAAAGAAAAAGATAAATGATGTGACAATCCATTAAATTGTATAGAGTTTAATGGTGTGTAGAGTTTTATGTGTAAAGTTGTATAGTAAGTAAAATGTACATGTGTCAATCCATTGAACTCATAAATTTGGCTCTCTGAGGGTCATCTGGACATGACAAACTTTTAACGAAAACAGAAAGGTCAGGATAGATCCCATCCACAAGATAATACCCAAATTTGTATTTTGTTCCTCGCAATACAAATGACGGATCTGGGGCAGTACCGTCATACACCTTGTTGAATATTAGTGAATTATTGAGAATAGTAACGTCATTAAGCGAACCGGCACTACAGAAAAAGGCATGCTAGATCCACAAATCTTGTGACGCTACAGCTTCAAGTACGACCGTGGGATAATGATAATTTCCCTTTGTGTATTGTCCTTGATATGAGTTAGGACACACATTCCATCTAGTGCATGCAATCTAAACTTCCTAACATCCCAGGCAAACCATGGACATTTCCATGATAAGCATACAATTGTTGTATGTCACAAGCAGTAGGCTGACGCAAATATCGTGGACCATACAAAGACATGACAACTATGCAAAATTCATGAAGACTAACACAGGCAGTACGTGCACACATTCTAAAACTCTCGTCTAGTGCATCAGGGGGGTGCCATATGCTAACATACGAAATACATAAGTACATTTTTGAATTGGATCAAAGCCTAATGTACCTCTTGCATCTGTGCGTTGTTGCATATACTCAGACACTAAAGTCACACCTTCTACAATACGCATAAGAAAGCTTTATCCATCCGGAACCGTCAGCGGAAATAATATCCTTCAAAGAGAGCATTCTCGTCAAAATAATCTTGCATGAGACGTTGGTGGGCCGCTTCACGTTGTCTTTGAATATATCTTCTTCGTTTACGTTGATCGTTGCTTGATCCAATGTTGTTAAGACGACGTTGTAGCATATTGCATATGGAAACGACCGACTGCACTACATTATCAAGAACACCGTCCGCTAGAGATGACGAAGAGGACATTGAAGTGATTCTTTGATTTAAACACGTGGTGCTTTGCTACTGCCTGGAGTTAATATCTTATATATATATATATATATATATATATATATATATATATATATATATATATATATATATATATATATATCAAATGATTCTTTGATTTGAAGACAAAGTGGTATAGATTCATGCATAAATTCCATACATATAAAGACAAAGTGGCATAGATTCCTTGCATAAATTACATATATATGAAGACAAAATGGCATGCATAAATTTGTCTACATATATACATGATTCCCTGCATAAATTTGTCTACATATATAATTCATTTACCTTTTTTATTGATAAGTTAAAAACTAACTAGAAGATCGATTAGATCTTTATAACAAGTAAAATAATAAACAAGAAAACTGTAAGAACACAAGAATGGATCAAAGTGTGTCGAATGATTGATTCAATAATCCTCAGCAGAGCTCGATAAAGAACTTCCACTGTAGAGGATTTAGGGTTTACAAGAACGATGAAGAAAATAATCTCTGATCTGATCTGCTCTATCGTTATCGCTATCAATCGTTAACCTAATATGCATGCAAGCATATATATATTTATATTAAACCCTATCAGCTCTCGGTTGGACAGGCCAAAACCGGAGTTACAAAACTTGGACTAATAAACGAGCCCAATAGACGCAATACATAATAAAATGTTACGCTACCCAACAATCTCCCCCTTTGCGTCAAATTGGAGCGAGACTACTTCTTCTTCTTGCTTGGGCCAACGGCGGGAACCTTCTTATTTACAGTTTCAAACAGACGTGAGATAAGCGCCAGGATCGTCTGTCTAAACCGAATGTACCATTGTATCATGTCGTCAAAATACTTGATATCATCCGCTGTATTATCCTTGCATCTATGGATGATCCCCAACACGTGCTCTAGGCAAGCAGTGGTATACAGATGTTTATCCGCTAAGGCAAAAAGACATTTTTGTCCTTCATTCCTAGTGAACATGACTGAGTTTCGCCTCGCGTCAATTTTACCCATCTGCATCTGGTTTAGATCACTGGCCGAGCCAACAGGAGAGATCGTTGGTTTCTTCTTGAAGACACTTGCAATCTCCTGATCCATCAGTGCAACCTCCATGATGTAGCACACCAGCATCCTCTTGAGATGGTCAATGATCGGACCATATTCAGCTTCATTGGTCAGTAGGATGTTGTGCAAGATGATCAAGTCATGGGGATTGAGGTTCGGTAGATCTGCTAAAGAAATGCCATGTTCGGTTTTGGCAGATCCCTTGAGCACCTTGAACCGAACGTTGATAAACTTCCCTTCAGTGTACGGTTTCAAGACCCGAACGTTGATGATCTTCTGAGCGCTCCAAGTTTGGTATTGAGGATGAGCAGCCTTCAGATAGAAATCAATCAAGTCCTGATCAACCTCCGGATGAGGATGAGGGAACTCGGCAACATTGGAGAAAGCATGAAAGATGAACGCCTTTCAGGTCAGTGGCATGTCGAACTGAGAGTCGACAGTATTGGAACAGTCAAAGGAAATAACTGGTTCCAGCCACAAGATGCTAGGAGTGTCTATTGCTTCCTTTATCATCCTCTCGAGAATCCAAGCAGGAAAAAGAGTTTTCCTACTCTCGAGAAGGTCGTGGGCTTCCTTCTGTTTTCGCTCATCTTCTTCAGCTTCTCTTGCCACACGAACACTATCATCATCATCATTGCGTCGACTTTTACGTTTCAACAAGTCGGCAATGGTTTCGTTGTCTTCTTCCTCTTCTTCCTCAGCAAGTTTCTTTCCTTTATCCTTCACACCCGAACCGGAGGCTTGGCCTACATGAGGAGGTTCGGTTGTGTGAGTTGCCTTTGAGGAATGAGGTGGT
The DNA here is from genome assembly GCF_002870075.4 of Lactuca sativa. NCBI lineage: Eukaryota > Viridiplantae > Streptophyta > Magnoliopsida > Asterales > Asteraceae > Lactuca > Lactuca sativa. Next base: position 288,998,572 of record NC_056630.2, on the reverse strand, counting down.
TGAGATCCAGACTCCTTTTCTCCCCCTTTTTTCGGAATGGACACGAAATCGGGTAGCCCTTCAATTTTGCTTAACAGATCCAGGGCAGGAGCGAGCTTCTCTGCAAGGGTACGCCTCACAGAATGGTTAAGGATCGGATCATGTGCTTCGAGGATCTTGGAGATGGCTGAGTGGACATCCAAAACACATGATTTAATGACCTCCCGTTCGGACCGAAGAGTATCAATCTGCTGTTGAGAATGGGAAAGTTGAGCACTCTTGACCTTCAGGGCAGTGGTCTTCTTTGACAGAACATCCATCAACGAGTTCTCAGCAGCCAAATCTTCTTGGAGTTTAGAGAGACGCTCGTCAATAGAAGTACGGAAGGCTGAGTTTTCGTCTGTGATCGATTGACGAAGTGAAGCAAAAGACTTCAACTCAGTAGAGACAAACGTGGCCAACTGTTGAACAATTGGTTCCAACGTAGTCTTGGTGGCAGTAGCACTCTCCTGTAAAGACTTTAACTGGGCAGAGGCATCAAAAAATAGTTTATCGACTTTTTCGGTCGCTGCCTGGCAGGCTTTCGTTGAGGCATCGATGGCGGCGGTTGCAGAAGCGATAGAATCTTGCTGAGCCCTTGAGAAAGCATCAACAATCTTCTGAAGAGCAGCTTCAGATAGGGATGATTGATAGGTAGAAGAAGAGGCAATGAGCAAGTCGACCTTGTCATGAAGCTCCTTAAAATGTTTCTTTGTGACCGGAGCGTCATCATCATCGTCGCTCTGTACTTGAAACGGACTATAGTAGACCGAATCAAATGTCATGTTTTCCCCGCCAAGGAAAGTATCATCTCCGTCAGAGGCATGCCCGGGAGATGGTGGTGGTGGTGAAGCTGGTGGTTCAGTGGTATGGGTAGGTTTGGGTTGGGTTGTTTCGGGTGTAGGTGTAGGGGTAGGTTCGGGTTGTTTTTGAGTAGGGGTAGGTTCGGGTTGTTTTTGAGTTTCGGTTGTGTTTATGGTTTCGGGTGTTGGTGGAGGTTCGGTTGCATCAGTATGAACCCCCGTATCAGATACGTTGGTTGTAACCTTTGCAGTGGATGTTGTTGTTGCATCGGTGAAGATGGGTGGTGGCATTGGAAATGAAGTTTTTGGAATGTGGGTAAAGGGGTTTATGGTGGGAATGCAAGTAGGAATAGTTTGAGGAGGAGAGGGAATTGGAGAAGGAGGGATTTGAATCTCAGGGGTAGGAGATCTAGGTGGTGTGTTGCCTCTTGGAGAGTCGTCAGAATCCGAACTCTCACCCTCTGACTCACTGGAGGAGGAAGCGATAATCAACTTTCTCCTGGATTGTGTCTTTCGCCTCTTCTGTTGCGGAGATTGAGCACCTTTTGTAGGTTTCCTCTTTTTAGGAGAAGGGCCTTTAGCCCCTTTTGCCACCTGTTTCCCTTTGTCAGCCTTTTTGCCTCTTGGAGCAGGCTTGTCGGCGTCGTGAATCGATTTCAACATCTTCGACGTGAGATCCGTCGGACCAGAACGCTTGAATTCTTTGTAGGTTCTGATAATCCGGTTGTCAGCGGGAACGTCGGCATACATGGATTCCGAAATGGAACCATTGAAGGGGAATTTAGAAGCATCTGAGATGATGATCTTCGTGGTGTGGAATGTACCAATCGAAGACATCGGTGCGCCGGCGACAGTGGGGACATTGTACTTGTCCATCACCCACTTCATAATCAGGGTCCAAAACCTTGCGTAAGACACCTCTGAATGCCGTGAAGAAGAGGAGAGACTCTAGATGAGTTGTTGCCAAAGAACAAACCCATAATCGACATTGATGTTGTTGTAGACACCATACAATATGGACAGGAACAGTCAACTGGAACCATCTGAACCAGAACTCCTTTCAGAGAGACCTTTGAATAACACAGTGAACATCCCGTTCCACTGTGGCGGCAAGCACGACTTCTTGAATTTGGCGACGGAAGTAAGCACCTCCGTATAACCCATGTTGTAAAACATGTTGAACAGGTGCCCCATTGGAATCGTCTCTGGATTAACCCTCGTAGGGTCAGCTTCAAACCCTAACAGGGAGCAAAATCGTTGCTTGGAGATGGACGCTTTGTGATGAGAAACCTCAAAGAAGATCCTGTCAACCACTTTATCGTAGTGAGCAGTCGCATAGATTTGCGACAGGAACTCCATTGGTACTAATTCCGCTCTTGAAAGTGCAGGAGCAATCGGTGAAAACTTCAAACACTCGATTATTGGGAACATGTAGGAATCATAAGCGTGAGGGGTTAAATCGATGATGAGGCATTGTTGAGGGCGAATGGGAAGAATGTGAGAAGTTGCATGAACAGAAGATGAATCTGCCATTGTTGAAGAGAGTGAAGAAGATGATGAACAGTTAGGGTTTAGGGAATTCTTGCGCTCTAGGAATTTTAGTTGCAGTAAAGAGGTAAATGGTAGAGGATGTCGCCTTTTATACTGGGGTTTAAGGAGAGAGAAAGATCTTCCCAAATCTTCTATCGAAATACGAAGAGTTTTCCGGAATTTGACTGATGCGTGACAGGTAGGGTAACCGATGATCACGCATGAGAGAGAGTGTCAGATCCCTGAGAACACGCCTCCCATCAAGCGCCGTTTGAAGATAAACCGTTTCAGATTCACATGCTCCCTTTCTGTGTCATTTAGAGAAGAACCGTTTCAAATTCACACACGCGTCAGCGACGTCATTTGGAGATTAGACGTTTCAAATCCGCATGCGTTCCCTTTTACGCCGTTTGAAATCAAATCAATTAGACTCCCGCCTGAGTCAGCAACTCTTCATCTTATCCCTGTAAAGTGTAACGGCATCTTTTGATAATACGCCCACGTGGATTAAAATTGACCACAGCTTATAATTGACCACCAATTCAATGAAAAAGCCTGTAATTATTAGAACCAGAATTTTGGAAAATCGAAGATTTTCGTGCTAAGGGTGTAAAAGAAAAGAAATAAAGCAATCCTTTTTAGGAAAAATTGTGATGTCAATAAAGACACGAAACGAATGATCCCGGGCACGAATCTCTTCCTTCAAAGTCAAGAGAGACCTTAAAGTGTTAGTGTGGTTTCCCGTTGAATAACGATCAAACACTTATTAAGAAGTGTTGAAAGGCTTCTTTTAATTAGGCTTCGTAGGGTGGATTTTGCTTTGATTCAACAGTCCTAATCTTGAAATAAGATAGAAAGTGAAGAAAGTACTTGTGAGACCGGTGTAGTCTGTTGAACAAGTATGTGGGTAATAATTTTAAAGTGGCTGGGAAATATAAAATCTCAACAAAAAATAAAAACTGGATCCCAAGGGAAGAAATGTTATGGTGTTTAACAATTTCATAGGAATCATACAAAATAAAAATTTGAGATTTCATGAAGATACGTCCGTCAATTCATTAGTGAAAACTAGAGCAATATATATGATCACCGTTAATTCAGATTGGGTATCGAATTGTGGGTTTCACTCAGCTCGTAGTGGCACGAAACTAAGATCATAAACGCAGTTTTTGAGTAACCATAAACCTCAGTGGTAGTTTCTGAGAGTCTCAAGGGTTACGTTTGTGAAATGAATTTAATGGAGAAATGTAATAGAGATGGTGTAAGAAATCAAAGTACCTCTGCTGTGAAAAATAGGACCAAGCAGAAAACTCTTATCTCATGTGAGAAGAGAGTTAGGTAGCTCACGATTAGAATAAATGTGATAGCCTAATTGGGAAGACAAGGTTTGTGTATACCAAGTCATTAAGGCTATTATTCAGAATCTGATGAGGCTTTGGGCACATACAGCAGCATGCTTCTAGGGACACTTAACTATTTCAACAAGTTCCCCATAAACGAACACACAAATAAAAGCAAATAAAGAACAAAATATTTTTGGATTTTTTGATATTAGAAGAAAAGAAATATTTTTGGAATTTTTGATAAAAAAATAAATGATAAGAGAAATAAAAAAATAAGACTGAGAAAGAAAATAAAAAGATAAAAAAAACTTTGGGAAAAAGAAAAGAAAAAAGAACTTTGGAACCGAACCCAAGCGTTCGGTTGATTTCGGTTGTGAAAAATTTTGAAAAACCGAACCCGAGCATTCGGTTGGTTTCGGTTTTGAAAAATTTTGGAAAACCGAACCCGAGCGTTCGGTTGGTTTCGGTTTTGAAAAAATTTTGGAAAACCGAACCCGAGCGTTCGGTTGGTTTCGGTTTTAAAAAATTTTGGAAAACCGAACCCGAGCCTTCGGTTGGTTTCGGTTTTGAAAACTTTTGAAAAACCGAACCTGAGCGTTCGGTTGGTTTCGGTTTTGAAAAATTTTGGAAAACCGAACCCGAGCGTTCGGTCTATTTCGGTTACCGAAGAAATTAGATTTTCAAAGAGGAAATACTTTTGACAATAAAAGAAATGTAATAGAAACAATTATACGTGAAATTTACAACCAAGAAAACCACCTTTAATTGATGAGCGAAGTGCAGATTATCCAACCGAACCCGAGCGTTCGGTTCATTTTGGTACATGAGTACAAAAACCGAACCCGAACGTTCGGTCTATTTCGCTTCTTACTTGTGAGTTTGAGAGGTGATTTGTGGTACTAACTCTGATTCCATCATACCTAGCCCTTGTAGAATTTTGTTGAACGACGCTTCAGGAAGAGCTTTGGTAAAGACATCAGCCAGTTGATCAGTGGTTCTAACAAAGTGAATTTCAATGTTTCCATCTTCCACATGATCTTTGATGAAGTGATACCTCAATGCTATGTGCTTAGTCTTGGAGTGTTGCACTGGGTTATGACAGATCCTAATTGCACTTTCAGAGTCACAATATAGTGGGATCTTTTTCATATTGAGTCCATAGTCTCGGAGTTGACTCTGGATCCAAATCACTTGAGAAGTACAGGATGCAGCTGCAATGTATTCTGCTTCAGCTGTAGACAAAGACACACACGTTTGTTTCTTTGATTGCCAGCTAACCAACTTCCCGTCAAGGAATTGGCAGCCGCCAGTGGTGCTTTTCCTGTCTAGTCCACAACCTCCAAGGTCTGCATCTGAGTAGGCTTGAACGAAGAAGCCTGAGTTGGAAGGATACCATAGACCTAAAGAGGTGGTTCACTTGAGATATCGCAGAATGTTCTTTACTGCAAGCATGTGAGGTTCGCGTGGGTTCGCCTGAAATCTAGCACAGTAACAAACAGAAAACATTATGTCAGGCCTGCTAGCAGTAAGATACATCAGAGAACCGATCATCTGGCGATAAAGCGTAATATCAACTGCCGGTTTATCCAAGGATGGAGTGAGCTTGGTGCCGAACGCCATTGGAACTTTGACCTTTGAATCTCCCATCATGCCAAATTTTGCAAGGAGAGTCTTTGTGTAAGCTTCCTAATTGATAAAGATGCCTTCGGGTCCCTGTCTAATATTTAAACCAAGGAAAAAGTTAATTGGACCCATTGAGCTCATTTCAAATTTAGTCTCCATCAGCTTTCTGAATTCAGCCGTTAAGCTGGGATTCGTAGAGCCAAAGATGATATCATCGACGTAAATTTGAACAATCATAAGGTGGTTAACTTCCTTCTTACGAAAGAAGGTTGGGTCAACTGAACCTTGTTTGAATTTGGACATCTTTAAAAACTTTGTCAGCGTTTCATACCAGGCTCTCGGAGCTTGTTTCAGTCCATACACGGCTTTGTCCAAAATATAACAATGATTAGGATACCTTTCATTTACGAATCCAGGAGGTTGCTCCATTACACTGTTTCTTCAAGTTCTCCATTGAGAAATGCACACTTGACGTCCATTTGGTAGACTTCAAAGTTTTTGTGTGCAGCATAGGCGAGAAATATTCTAACTGATTCCAGCCTAGCTATAGGAGCAAAAGTCTCTTCATAGTCAATTCCTTCCTCCTGACAGTATCCTTTCACTACCAGACGTGCTTTGTTTCGTATCACGTTCCCTTCCTTGTCCATTTTGTTCCTGAAGACCCATTTTAGACCAACAACCGAGGCATCTGGAGGAGTTGGAATGAGTCACCAAACTCTGTTCCTTTCGAATTCATTCAGTTCGTCTTGCATAGCTTGAACCCAATCGGAGTGCTCAAGAGCAGTGTTAACTGTCTTTGGTTCAACTTTTGATACGAAGGAGTTAAACATACAGAATTCTACTTTTGAAAACAAGGAAGTCTGTTCTGCTTTGAGTTGTGATCGAGTCTGAACCTTTTCAGATACATCACCAACAACTTGGGAGACAGGATGATCTCTGGTCCATTTGACGAGAGGAGGGTAGTTTGGATCAAAGGTTGGATCCAATTCAGCGTTTATCATCTCTTCTGGTTCGGATTGACTTTCATAGTCGTAAGACATATCGGCATGCTCCCCCTCGATAGATAAGCTTTCAGGAATGTCTTGAGTGTCTTGCGCTACAGAGGTTTCTGGTGGTGCTGAGCTTTCGGGTGTTGATCCACCTTCGGGTGGTGAGGCACTTTCGGTTAGTGTGGTGCGTTCGGGAGCAGCTTGAGAACTGTTCTCCCCCTCAACATGTGAGCTCGGATGTGATGATGATGGCGGATCCTCCCCCTCGGCTGAAGCATTGTGTTGTGGAGGGTCGTCAGGACTTGATCCTCCTTCATTCATTCTCTTTGCAACATCTTCGACCAGTTGCTTCAGATGATCTACCTTGTTGTCTACTGCACTGGCTTCTGAGAGAGTGGCCTTCTCTGGTTCATCAAATAGCTCAACGTACTTCTCAAATAGATTAGCGATTGAGGCTGTGACTTGGCCAGTTTGAGGAAAGATTTCTCCAGCTGTGTCTTCGTTGGCCTTTAGCTTTTTGATATAGCTATCATCAAAAGTCACGTAATAAGTTTCTTCTATTTTCCTCGAACGCTTGTTTAATACTCTGTACGCTTTAGAAGTAAGAGAATAGCCCAGAAATATCCCTTCGTCGACTTTGACATCAAACTTGTTGCGGTGTTCTTTAGAATTAAAGATGAAACACCGTGAACCGAACACATGGAAGAATCTGACATTTGGCTTCCTGTTGTTGATGATCTCATAAGGAGTGAGAGTGAAGTGCTTATTGAGATATGACCTGTTCTGTGTAAAACAGGCAGCAGAAATAGCATCAGCCCAAAAATATAAAGGTAAGGAAGCGAAACTTAGCATGGTTCGGGCTACTTCACACAAAGATCGGTTTCGTCTTTCGACAATTCCGTTTTGTTGAGGTGTGTAAGGAGCTGAGAAGTTGTGACTAATTCCTTTTTCTGCCAAGAATTCTTCGAATTCTTTATTTTTGAATTCCAGTCCATTGTCGCTCCTGATGTTGCGAACGACTTTCTTCAGCTGTACTTCAATTTGCTTGATGAACACCTTTAGCTTGTGAGTCGCTTTAGATTTAATCTTCAGAAAGAACACCCATGTAAAACGCGAAAAGTCATCAACAATAACAAGAATGTACTTGCTACCACCGATACTTTCGATAGATGATGGACCACACAAATCAATATGAAGTAATTCTAGTGGTTCAACAACTTTACTGTTTATTATAGATGGATGACTTTGACGACTCTGCTTCCCCACTTCACATGCAGCACACAAATGTTCTCTATCGTACTTGAGCAATGGAAGACCTCGAACATGACCTCCAGTGACAAGTTTGTTGATATCCTTAAAGTTAAGATGAGAGAGCCTTCGGTGCCACAACCAGCTTTCGTCAGATTGTGCCTTGGATAACAGGCAGATAGCTGGGTTTCCTTTGATGGGTTTGAGGTTTAGGGGAAACATTTCACCTTTACGCTCCGATTTGAGAATAACTCTTTTCGTCTTCTTCTCAATTATTTCAGAACCCTCATCGTCGAATGAAACCTTGAGACCGGTACCTCCAACAAGCTGAGATACACTGATGAGGTTATGTTGTAGTCCTTCCACGTATTCAACCTTCCTAATCATGAAATCACTGTTTGTGATCATTCCATATCCTTTTATGGTGCCGAAGGAGTTGTTCCCGAACTTGACGTTTCCACCGTTTAAAAGAGACCTGTATTCCATTAATTCTTCCTTCCTTCCTATCATGTGACGCGAGCAGCCACTATCAATGTACCATTCTTCGTCAAACTGCTCGTCACTGATAATCTGCAAAAATTAAGCAGATTTAGGAACCCAAAGTTTCTTGGGTCCTCGTGAGCCTTTCACAGGAACAGGAATAGTCAAAGAGATGTCAACAAGATATGTTCTTTTTATTAGTGTTGTTTCATCTTTCTTTTTGATGGTGAAAACCTTAATTTTATTAGGATTCGTTGCTTTTGGATTGGACTCTGGTTTAACTGATGAAACCTTTGGTTTTCCTTTTAGTTCAGTTGATGATTGAGGTTTTTGAGAGTGAACAGAATGGAATTTAGAATGGGGTTGAGATGAATTAGAAGAGTTTGAAGAATTAGAAGAGTTAGAATGAGAGAGCTTAGACTAAGATGACATCTTGGCTGGAGATTCTAGGTGACCCTTTTGCTTTTGATCATTAGTGGGACTGACCCTAGAATTTTGATCTCTTTTGTTCTCAGAACCGAACCTTTGCTTTGGGTTGATGTTGTTCTCTGAACTGAACCTCTGCTTTCGGTTGTTATTGCTCTCTTGTGATTCAACAGGACTTTTCTCTGACTTTAAGTTCCTGTCACGATATGAGAAATAGGCATTTTGAGATTGCCAAAATTGTTTTCTTTCAGAGAGATTCTTCTTGTATCTCTGATTCCTTTGCTGTTTTTGATTTCTCATCTGCTTCGGTTGATGATGGATATTGGCTTTTGGTTTCTGTTTTCCTTTAGCTAGTTCACTCTGAACTGATGAAGTTTCACTTGAAGGAGTGACTTCTTTTTCAGGAATTCCTTTTTCTTAAGGAACATCTTTTGTACCACTGGTACCTAGCACATCGAAGCTATCAGGTTTATTCAAAGGTTCTGGCACATATCTGCCTTTGCTTTTCCATGAAGTCCTTTCAGACAGACCTACCGTTTTGTCATCGTTGTCGATGGGAGCTGACCAGAAGAACTCGTCACAGCCATCAGCATTGTCTTCGTTTACAATGGCTGTGAGTTCAGCAGTCTGATGTTCGGTTACGCCTGTGACCTTATACACCTGATTTGGAGTGGTTCTTACTTTTTGGTATACTACTGCCTTCTCTGCAAGAATCGGGGACTTTTGTTGGGACAAACAAACAAACTCCACTGAATTTTCTGAAATGAGATTCTTGTGGTTTTCGGGTTCGCTCTTGACAAATTCTGAACAGTCAACTGTGTCCTCTATAGAAATTTCACTCATATTGTCGTCCTCATTAAGCTCAGATGCATTTTCAACATCAATTTTATTTTCTGAGCTCAAGTTGGCATTCAATGAGTCAAATTTTTGTATGGTTTCGGTCCTCAGTTTCAGTTTATCATTTTCATCCAAAAGGTTTTTAAGCATATCCTTATGGTCCTTGGACTTTATGAAAGATTCGATTTTGTCTAGTCCATACATATACGTCGGATTAACATCCTCAGATGAAATAACACTTTCACAATTATACGCTTCAGCATCAATTTCATCCTCCTTAAACTCAAGGAAGGGCAAAATCATGCGATGAATCTTTTGTCCTATTTCATAATCCAAATGAAGTTGAGTGATATTAGTGTAAAGACGTTTAGCAATCAAACAAAAAACATTTCTCTGTTTTAAAAGCTTTAAATTGTCTCTTTGCAAATAAATGTTTTCATCTTTTGTTTTGATTAACTCCGACTCCTTCAGTTCGATCCACATCCTTCGTTCCTCACTCTTCGAAGACACCCTACTTAATTGGTCAGTTAGGTTAGAATTGGTGACTCGAGTTTGAGTTACACTACTGTCTACATGAGAGATTCTTGAATTAACACTTTTTAATTCTTTTTCGTATGAGCATTGTGGGACTTTGAATGAAACAAAAACGGATTGTACCTTCTTGATCAGTTCATCAAGCTCGTTGAACTGCACGTTGAGCGGTTTAGCTGTAAAGCACAAATTCTGTTGCTCCTTCGTGTCTTCATTCCCACCATCTGTGTTGTATCCCCTCATCTGAGATACGTCGGACACCATCAAGCATTTTCCACCACTGCTCTCTTCTTTCGCCACATAAGCCTTTCCATGAGAAGGCTTCCTTACTTCATCATCTTCAGAGTCGGTTGACCAGACCTCCACGCCACTGAACTCATCATCCGCTACCGAACCCTGCACAATTAAAGCATTCATAGAAGGGTTAGCAGTAGATTTCTTCTTCCTGATCTCATCCAGCTTTTTCAGCAACAAAGCTTCTTCATCCTTTTCATCATCCTTTTTCTACCATTTTCTTGAGGACACAATCTTTTGCATAGTGGTTCTTTCCTCCACAGTAATAGCAGCTCACTCCCGAATCTCCTTCAGCTTTCGGTTCCTTCTTTGATTCTTCTGCCTTCGGTTCATCTTTGACCTTTTCAGAACTATAACTCCCCTGCCAATTTCGGTTCTTGTTGGTGGGAAATCTCTTCTTGATGAACCTCTTGGGGTTTGACACCATCATAGCATAGTCCTCCAAGTTGAGGTCTTCTTCTTCCATCACCGTTTTGCTTTTGGACAGGAGGGCCAATGAACCCAAGCTTGAGACCACATTTTTCTCCTGTAACACGATCTTTTCTTGAGATTTCAGGATGCCCACCAGTTTCGCCAAAGAATAGGATTTGAATTGCTCATGCGCTTTAACTGTGGACACTACGGCTCTCCACTCTGATCTGAGGCCGTTCAAAAACGTAACCTTCTGCTCAATTAGCTTCCTTTCAATGTCATGTTTAATCATCTTGCTAAGAAGATGATTGAAGCGATCGAACGTTTGAGTCACAGTTTCTTCGGCTCCCTGCTTGAATTCACCAAACTCGGACAAGAGTAAGGTTTGAATGGAGTGTTCAAGATCTTCGTCCGTAGAATATAATTCTCGTAGCCTGTCCCATATTTCTTTTGCAGTTGTGCATGAACTCACCAGCCTGAAAGTATCGGATTGAAGAGCGAATCTGATTAATCTCAATGCTTTGAAATTGCACTGAAATTTATCTTTTTCGTCTTGAGCAATATCTTTAACGTCTTTCAAAAGATCATTATACTCCTGAGTTTTAATAATCCTTGAAGTTGCTGAATGAGAAAAGGGTCCAGATACGATTGCTTCCCAGATGAGGTATCCATTGTCCTCAGATCCTATAACATAATCTTCAAAGTGATGTGCCCAGACCTCATAATCATGGGTGTAAAGGATGGGAATCTTCGTTGTTGATCCAATGTTGTTCGAAATATTAATGGGATTGGATTGCGACTCGTCCATACTTGATCGAATAACCTGTTAAAAGATCAGACTTGTAATGTATTAAATTAGGGCAAAACAATAAATACTGAGTTACGTCAATTATGAGATGACGGCTCAATAAATATCAGTAAATGCGGAATAACCCTAATCAAAACCTTTTTCACAGAAAAGAAGTGTATGAATTACACAGCCTCCTACTCTGATACCAATTGATAAGTTAAAAACTAACTAGAAGATCGATTAGATCTTTATAACAGGTAAAATAATAAACAAGAAAACTGTAAGAACACAAGAATGGATCAAAGTGTGTCGAATGATTGATTCAATAATCCTCAGCAGAGCTCGATAAAGAACTTCCGCTGTAGAGGATTTAGGGTTTACAAGAACGATGAAAAAAATAATCTCTGATCTGATCTGCTCTATCGTTATCGCTATCAATCGTTAACCTAATATGCATGCAAGCATATATATTTATATTAAACCCTATCAGCTCTCGGTTGGACAGGCCCAAACCGGAGTTACAAAACTTGGACTAATAAACAAGCCCAATAGACGCAATACATAATAAAATGCTACGCTACCCAACATGTATACACGATTCCATATATATATTTTTATGTATACGAAGACAAAACTTTATATATATAATTCATTTACCTTTACCTTTATATATATATATATATATATATATATATATATATATATATATATATATATATATATATATATATATATAATAAATAAAAAATGTTTCAAACTCTTAAAATTTAAATAAAAAAGATAACATTAAAAAAGATTACATTAATAGTCGACGAAACATATGACTTAAAAAACTACCACTTAATAATAGTAGACAGTGTTGGATTAGGTGTCTAATTCCATAACTATAATTGGTATGTACTTGAATTGATAGCAGCACAGTCCTTTTGGGTTGCCCTCAAACCTAGCAACCGGACAAGGAAATTATGAAAGGAGAGATATTAATTTATTACAAGATTAATAAATTAATATAAATGAATTTATTAATATGTTAAAAGATTAATATATTAATAAGAAATCATTTTGTTTAATTAATTGTTAGCCAGAAATTAATTAGAATTAATTTTTGGGTTAAAAGAATTAATTATAAAGTGCAGAGACTAGTTTGCAATTAACTGATAGTTGAATGGAAGGATCCAGAACCCCCTTGGAAGGAGGTGGACGAAAACTCTAGCTTTCAAACAGAATTTCGGGACGAAATTTCCTCTAACGGGGGGATGATGTCACAACTAGAAATTTTGTGTCATGTAATCTCTACACTCAAGTAAAATGTAGTATCAAAAACTTAAAGGGCATGTAAGATGCTTACTCTATGACATCTAATTTTCAAACAAATACACCATACAAGTACTACAAATAGTCAACAAGCAATTGGAAACCCTAGAAGTTCTTGTTAGGTCCATTTTGGACTAGGACTTCCTTATTGGACTCATTGGGCCAATAAGCCTCCAATTTGATTATCATGGGATTAGAACCTTTAAATGGGCTCTAATTGGACCCACATCCATTTATTTCAACATTTTGGGCCATATTGGGCCTAGAATGAAATAAATTAAAAACTATGAACCATGATTAACCCAAACTAGCCCAACAAAGTGTAAAAATCATATTATATTTTTTTGGGGGGCCAAAGATCATCCAACTTAACTTCTATATGGGCTTAGGGGCAATAAAGCCCAAAAACCTTTCTTCCTTTCCAAATTCTCGGCCCAAAGCCCAAATCCAAGAAGAAAGGGGTTGACTTCTTCCATGCCACCTCACTAATGTCCCACATATTTCCATGCATGGACCAACATGCATCTAAGAATGTCAACTCAACCCTTTCTCTTCTCTCCCTTCTTGTCTCGACCGATTCCAACACACACACACACACACTTTCATCACTTTTCACATATCAAACACTCTAAAAAAACACCTTCACCTCTCTTCACAAAATTTCGAAGATTCAAGGGCATTCAAGGAGATTTTCCACAAGAATCACCATCCAAGGTAAGGTTATACTTAAAACTATGACCTAGGTTCTTTGATCTATCAAACATCTCTTCTTAACTCATAAGAAATCACGATCTTGCATCCTAGAACCACCTCAAGGCCGAGATCTTCATCAAAGTGTGCTAGGGTCGAAAATCACCTCATTTTTCTTCCATCCTTTCTCCAAAACCGAAACCACACCCAAGGTGAGCTTCATACCCCCTTATTTTCGGTTTTTATAAGTTTTGTGGGGGGAGAATACAAGCAAATGTGTAGATCTATGATTATGTGTATGCTTTGTATGATTTCTATGTTTATTTACATATTCTTATGTGTTCATGGTGTTGAAACTAGTCAAAAAGACCTTAAAATCGAGATTTGCATTATGATGTATGAAACAAATGCTAAACATATCATTACACATAAGTCACTACTAGAAAAATAACCAAGTTGGTTAAGATGAACTCCTTGGGCTAAAAATCTCATTTTTGGACTCAAAATGCTAAAAATATGAAATTTAAGGGCCCAAAATGTAAAAATACAAATTCTGATGGTTGATATGTGTCAAAACAATTTCATTAAGGGATTTTCCAGAAAAATTACACTTTGGAATGATTAAAATGTAAATTTTTAAGCTTAATTGGCTAAAAATGAACTTTTCGGCCCAATAAGGCCCAATATGCGAGATTTGCAAAGTTGAGGGGCTGAAAATGTATTTTGCTGTAAAACAGGGGACTACTAGTGCCCCAAGTCCATTTCAAAGGTTAAAAATGCTTTTCATATTCAAAAGGGACCAAAGATGCAAAAAATTTCTATTTTGGGCCAAAAGTGTAAAAATTGCGAAAACATGGGTTTCAGCTGAAAAAGTTTCATTTTGAGGGACTAAAACTGTTTTTCAAAAAGCTTGGAGCTGAAAAATACCTTTTCCACAAGTTTTGATACTAAAGTGTCAAGAAAAACGTTAGAGGACTAAAATATAAATTCTTTTATATAAGGGGTCCAAAAGTGTAAATTCATCCAAAAGAAAGGGGCTGGAAAATGTAAAATACTAATGTCTTAAATAATGAACCCGACACGATGAAATACTAGTACCTCGACTATCGGCGAAATTCAATACACCTTCAACACCAAAATCGTTATCAAACGAATTGATTCGGTCTCAAATCAATAACAATCCGAAACTACTAACACGACGATATTTCAATAAACACATGGAAATCTCGGGATCTCAATACACACGCGGGAATACACCAGACGTCGATACACCGTCCTTGGGCCCAAAAGTTTCAAATCATGCTTGTTGGGCCTAGCTAGCCCGATGACATGATCTTTAGGCCCGAATGAAACTCGCTTACATGTAGTTGGGTCTTATATGACCTAATTGTGACAACCGTCAATTTTCGGTCAAATCAAAGTCAACTAAAGTCAACAAGCCAAACCGATAAAATACTGTTGCATACTCATCGGTAGCATGCAAGATCCTTAAACAAGGTTTAACAGGGTTTACGGACCCTGCACTGCGAAGCCGAACACTCACATTCGTCGCACACAAAACCACTCTCAATCGTTTTCACTCCATCTCTTCTTATCGGAAATCTATCCCAAATCTCTCCAAGTATGTCAAATCTCTCCCAAATCTCTCTAAGAATGTGAAATCTCTCCCAAATATCTCTTTGTATGTGAAATCTCTCCCAAATCTCTCTCTGAATGAGAAATCTCTCCAAGAATGTCAAATCTCTGCCAAATCTCTCTAAGAATGTGAAATCTCTCCCAAATATCTCTTTGTATGTGAAATCTCTCAAAGTATGTCAAATCTCTCCCAAATCTCTCCAAGTATGTCAAATCTGTCCCAAATCTCTCTAAGAATGTGAAATCTCTCCCAAATATCTCTTTGTATGTGAAATCTCTCCCAAATCTCTCTTTGAATGAGAAATCTCTCCAAGAATGTCAAATCTCTGCCAAATCTCTCTAAGAATGTGAAATCTCTCCCAAATATCTCTTTGTATGTGAAATCTCTCCAAGTATGTCAAATCTCTCCCAAATCTCTCTCAGTATGTGGAATCTCTCTCGAATCTCTCTCGAAGTCTCTCCCAACTCTTTATAATCACTCGGGGCATCCCGACCCTCGAATTTGGCGAAAACATGTGACAACCCGATATTTCAACTCTTTGTAATGACCAAAAAGGGTCAAGTATTGTATCCACTTTTGAGTAATAAAATTTACTTTCATAATAAAATGTACAAATAGTTCTATTTAATTTCCTTCTATGTTTAAATGTCTTTGAACCATGATCGTACGTGAAAAGAACGCCCAAATCCGACTTCATATAGCGAAGTTATGATTTTTCCAAGTTCGGCTTAGCAACAGACAGCTAAAAACTCAAATCGGAGATCGAGCGACTTTTGGCCGGAATGACCTAAACGAGAATCGAAGGTCTCGACAATGGTATTCCAGCGGTAAAAAGTCTGGCAAAAACCGACATCAGATAAAGAAGTTATGAATTTTCAAAGAAATTCCTTAAACACGATGAGTTTAAAATAAATAATAAAAAAAATAATTTCGGAATTTGCCGACGGAGTCTAAACGAAAGTTGTAGAGCGTAGGCTCATTTCTCTCCTCTCTCTCACAATCTTGCCTCGTTTTCCGTGCCCGTTCAAACCCGAAGCTCTGGTCTTTTTGCTCAAGTCCCGAGGGTCGATTTTACTCCCGAGATTCCCGAGAATCCCGAGGAAAATCCGTTTCCCGAGACGAAACTCTGCCCGGTTTTCCATCTCGCTATCTTCAAACTTTCAAGTGAAATCATACCCCTTAATTTACCTTTTAAATATTTTATAAACTCTTTTATATGCTTTCGGGGGGGGGGGGGGGGGGGGGGGGGATTACAAGTAAAACACACGAGTATTATCGTGTGTTACATAAAGAAACTCTTTTATATGCTGTTATATATCCAAATCACATGCGATTTATAAACCTTTAAGGAACTTTCATATATATAACATATGTTAAAATAGCATTCTATCTTTTGAAATATAAATTTGTTGTGATGCATGTATAAACTAAACTTTTCCTAGATTATTCTTGTCTATCTTAGACTCTACACCAAAAATCTATGCTTTCATAAACAAGTGATTCCTTTTCTAGGTATTTCTAAACAAACAAGACACACTTTTAGAAAACTATAATAGGTATAGTTTTACGAACAAATTTCTAACTCTTATGTACTAGAAACATGAATTTTAAGAAGTTTACTTTCGTATACAAGAACAAACGTAACATTTTAACAAGTAGATCTGTTTTTATACCACGGTTTTGTGAGACACTAACTTCATGTACGTTCGAGTACACATTTCAAGTCCTGTATTATATACCAGAATCCCTTGGAGGGGGAGCGTGGTGTTTGTGTATAGATCTATACGGGCTTGACAACCCGCGCCCTGACTGTTAGCTGCAGTCCACCGTTTGGGGTGACAAACGTCATAACATTCCAACGCCTGAAGAACGTTGTGTATAGGCATTCCGAGTCAATAGTATGGTTATAAAACTCACAAGGGGTATTAAAAATGCATTGATTTACAAGGTTTTCAAACTCATTGGTTATTTTACACTTACATACATTTTAGAAACAAACATTGGTCTTGAGTGAAGGCTACTATTATACTAGTAAAAAAATATAGGATTTTTCTAAACACAAACAAACAAAGACAAAACATTTCATTTCAAACAAACATTGGTCTTGAGTGAAGGCTACTATTATACTAGTAGAAAATATAGGATTTTCTAAACACAAACAAACAAAGACAAAACATTTCATTTCATTCAAACATTGTCATTTAAATACTTATGAAACTCACCAGCTTAAATGCTGATCTACTCTTTCAAAATTTACTTGTATGTCCCAGGAAATCAGTAAATTTCAGGTATTCATTTTGCTTTTGATGAAGGGATGCTGCGGCGCCAGTTTAATCTCGTATTTTGACATCATATTGTAATTGGTTTTGAACATGTAACTCTTGACAAATGTAAACTTTCAATTATATATATGATGGTTGTATTGTTTTCTTTACTATGTATTCATTTGTTACGTTACCACATGAAGTCATCCGCCCCCGAACGTTTCCGCCGTTCAGGTTTGGGGGTGTGACAGATTGGTATCAGAGCAATGTTTATAGTGAACTAAGTATATCGAACCACATAAGATATACAAACTATAAATGCTTAAGGGACTAATACTCTCTGACAAAACAAATTTTCTTTTTACGCTTAAGCAGCATTGCGTTCAACTTAAATTGATAGTTCATTTAAGTACAATTACAAGCATACCACAAATTATTTTCATGTTATACAACTATACAAGTATATAGACAAGTTGACACTACGATTGAGACTCGATATATGTAATCAGATTTTGGACAAATATAGCGTGATCAACTATATTTGCCCAAGATTAGACCAACGTATATCGAGGAATGATCGTAGTAAGCAACAAGTCAAACCTTACCAAACCATTACAAGAATTAAAATACTATAGGAGTATTTGCGATCTAAACTAGTTTAACTTACATGTTTTGTATGTTTCAACTTTATTCCATTCTTATAACCCTATTTCTCGTACAGTCAAATGGCTGGATTTCACCACCCTGGCGACCCCTACTTTCCCAACCAAGGCAACGGAGGATGGATCGAAGATGATCCCGAAGAGGACGAGGAACCCATAGAAGTGGGTGATGACTCCGGTACCGACTCAGAGCCGGAAGTTATCGATCCACCACCCATTCAACCTCCCGTCTTCGTAAGGAACTTTCAAGGACCGACTCCCGTCTGGGGAAGTCACCTCCACCATTGGAGCCAACAGCAAAACCTACACCCTCCCTACGGCATGTGCCGGGACTTCTATGATGTCCGCGGCGGAGGTTCAGCTGATCGAGCACTCCCGGTAATGGTGGGTAAGTTAGCCAATCAGTCCTATCAGTCTGGAGTTCAAGCTAGTCGACTTCGGGATGTCAACGTGGAAGTGCAGGTTCACACTTCTGACATCCGTAGGCTGGACAAGATACAAGACAATGCTCAACTCCAAACCGAAGCATTTCAAGCGCAAATGATTGCAGCCCTCGCTGAACTGAGGGAACAACAAGTCGCTTTTGATAGGCGTCTAATGGAGTCAAAGCAATCAGATGCGGAGTCAAGCTCTAAGCGCAACCTTCGACGCAAGTAGTGCTTGTCAAGGACTCAAATTTTGTTATAGCTTAGGACCTCGGCTAAAAGTCTTTAAATTTCTCGAACTTTGTAATCGGAGACCCTTATAGGGGTCAAATTTTCATGATCGTTGTAACAACTTTTATATTAATATAAGTGAAACTATTACTACTATGTTGAGTATTTCGTGCAAACCTTGAATGGTCTTTGGGAAACCAAATACTTGTTTCATACCTTCAGTCTTACAAATAACTTTCATTCTTCTATTTTAAGACTCATACTATCATCTGTTGTTGAACTATAGCGATTTAGTTCATGAGACACATACATTTTCTATTCTATGAAATTCTTATCCTTGTCTTTTCAACCTATAGTTGAAGGATGCCTCCACGTAGGAATCCAAGGCGAAACAACGGTGAGGAAGCACCTGTACCACCACCACCTCCTCCACCTCAATTTGATGCTGTTATGTTTCAAGCAGCAGTCACCGCAGCGGTGGCAGCTGCCATGTCACAGATCAATAACTCGAGTACTAATGGCTCGGGATCTGGCACACACCTATCCAACCATGGCGAGAGTCATGGACCACCTCGAGAATGCACCTATAAGGACTTCACTAATGCCAAGCCCCGGATGTTTTATGGAACTGGTGGTGTGATGGCCCTGAGGCAGTGGATTGAAAGGACGGAGGCAGTCTTTGAAATCTGCTCCTGTCCCGAGCACAGCAAAGTCAAATTTGCAACTTTCACCCTTCTTGATAAAGCTTTAACTTGGTGGAATGGCCACGTTAAAGTACTTACCCTAATCGTGGCAAACTCCATAAGCTGGGAGAGCCTGAAAGCCATGATGATGAGAAAATACTGCCCACGGGGAGAGATTCAAAAGCTTGAACACGAACTATGGACTCTCGGAATGGTTGGTACCGACATCGCTACTTATACCAACAGATTCTGTGAGCTGGCAATCCTTTGTCCAGATATGATTGCTCCCGAGAGCAAGAAAATAGAAAGGTACATCTGGGGACTGACGCCCCAAATGCAATCAAGCGTGTTAGCTTCTAAACCTGACACCTTTGAAAGTGCTAAGGAACTGGCACAATCTCTGATTGACTACGGAGGTCATCAAAACTCAACCACTTCTGCACCAGCACCACAGAAAGGAAACAACAACAACAACAACAACTACTACTACTACTACAACAACAACAACAACAACAATGGCAAAAAAAGAGTGTGGAATAAAGGGAAGGGTGGGTCTTCCCAAGAATCCGCAAAGAAACAACTGGTTTCAGTGAATGCTGCCACTGTACCTACTACAGCTCCTACAAATACCTACCCAACAAAGCCTTATATAGGTAACCTCCCAAAGTGCACCAAATGCAATTTCCACCACCATGGACCTTGTCGAGAAATGCAGTGCGCCAACTGCAACAGGAAAGGACACACAGCCCGTTTCTGCAAGGACCCTGCAAAACCTATCACTCAAGTTCCCGGTGCGGGTGTAGGGCAGACTTGCTACGGTTGTGGCGAGGTGGGCCACTACAAGAGGAACTGTCCTAAGGCAGCAGGCACTGGAGGTGTGGGACGAGTTTTGGCAATAGGCCACGACGAAGCTGTAGCTGACCCAACTATAGTTGCTGGTACGTTCCTTCTCGATAATTCATACGCATGCATATTATTCGATAGTGGAGCGGAGAGAAGCTTCGTGAGTCAAAACTTTATTCATTTACTTAAACCTAAACCTAGCAAGTTAGAAAAATCATTCACTGTAGAGATGGCCAATGGAAAAACCGAAAACACTAATTGCATATACATGGACTGTACGTTAACTTTAGACGGCCATTCTTTCCCAATCAATCTCATGCCGGTCCAAATTAAAAGTTTCGACGTCATAGTCGGCATGGATTGGTTGAGTCTTCTTCGCGCTGACATCATGTGCTTTGAGAAAGCAGTCCGTCTTAATCTCCCTAACAACGAAACCTTAGTTATCTACGGCGACAAATCTAGTACAAACCTTCGCATCATTTCGTGCATCCAAGCTCGAAAGTGCTTGCGGAAGGATTGTCAAGCATTCCTAGCGCACATCGTTGATACAAGTCAAGAACTGAAGGACATCAAGAGCATCTCGGTAGTACGTGACTTTCCCAATATCTTTCCAGAAGAACTACCAGGATTACCACCGCAACGCCAAGTCGAGTTCAGAATCGACTTAGTTCCAGGAGCTACCCTAGTAGCGAAGTCGCCTTACCGTCTCGCACCAGCAGAGATGCAGGAACTTTCCAGTCAACTTAATGAGCTCCTTCAAAAAGGATTCATAAGACCAAGTTTCTCACCTTGGGGAGCACCGGTCTTGTTTGTAAAGAAGAAAGACGGATCGTTCCGTATGTGCATCGACTACAGAGAGCTGAACAAACTTACTGTCAAGAACCGCTATCCTCTACCCCGCATTGACGACCTATTCGATCAACTTCAAGGAGCGAACTACTTCTCAAAGATAGACCTACGATCCGGATATCACCAATTACGAGTTCTAGAGGGGGACATTCCAAAGATAGCTTTCCGAACTCGTTATGGACACTACGAA
The DNA here is from genome assembly GCF_002870075.4 of Lactuca sativa. Taxonomy (NCBI): domain Eukaryota; kingdom Viridiplantae; phylum Streptophyta; class Magnoliopsida; order Asterales; family Asteraceae; genus Lactuca; species Lactuca sativa. The sequence goes on along the minus strand of NC_056630.2, from coordinate 288,977,462 downwards.
TTTGTAGTGATGCCGTTCGGATTAACCAATGCACCAGCAGTATTTATGGACCTAATGAATAGGGTATGCCGCCCTTACTTGGATCAGTTCGTCATCGTCTTTATCGATGATATACTTATCTACTCTCAAAGTGAGGAAGAGCATAGTCAGCACCTACGAAAAGTCCTAGAAACACTGCGAACGGAAAAACTCTATGCGAAGTTCTCTAAATGCGAATTTTGGATTCGAAGAGTCGAATTTTTAGGCCACGTTGTTAGCGAGAAAGGTATACACGTGGACCCCTCCAAAATTAAGGCTATTGAGAACTGGTCGGCACCAAAGACACCTACAGAAATTCGTCAATTTCTAGGTCTAGCTGGCTACTATCGCAGATTCATAAAGAAATTTTCAAGCATTGCGAAACCTCTTACTACATTAACCCAGAAAGGTGTGGCCTTTGACTGGGAAGCGAAACAAGAGAAGGCATTCCAGACACTAAAGCAGGCCTTGTGCACCGCACCGATACTATCCCTCCCCGAAGGGATAGAAGACTTCGTGGTGTATTGCGATGCGTCAAATCAAGGACTTGGTTGTGTTCTTATGCAGAGAGGGAAGGTTATCGCTTATGCCTCCCGATAGCTTAAGACACACGAAGTGAACTATACGAAACACGATCTCGAGTTAGGAGCAGTGGTATTTGCTCTGAAGATCTGGAGGCACTACTTATACGGAACAAAGAGTACTATTTTCACCGATCACAAGAGCCTTCAACACATTTTCGATCAAAAGGAACTCAACATGCGACAACGTCGATGGGTTGAGTTACTGAATGACTACGAATGCGAAATTCGTTATCATCCTGGCAAGGCCAACGTAGTAGCTGACGCCCTCAGTCGAAAGGAATACACTGGTCGGAGGGTCAAATCTCTGACCATGTCTATCCATTCCCACTTATCCACACAAATTAAGGAGGCACAAATGGAAGCTTTACAACCTGAGAATGTGGCAGGTGAATCCCTGCGAGGAATGGAGAAGAATCTAGAAGTCAAGGGTGGCGGAGCCTACTATCTCATGGACCAAATCTGGACCCCGAAACATGGTGGTTTCAGAAACATAGTCATGACCGAGGCTCACAACTCAAGATATTCCGTTCACCCGGGTTCAGATAAAATGTATCTGGATCTTAAGAAGTTGTACTGGTGGCCTAACATGAAAGCAGAAATTGCTACCTTCGTGAGTAAATGTCTTACTTGCGCTAAGGTTAAGGTCGAGTATCAAAAACCGTCAGGATTACTACAACAACCAGAGATACCAGAATGGAAATGGGAGCGGATTACTATGGACTTCATAACCAAGTTACCCAAGACGACAAGTGGACTCGATACCATATGGGTCATTGTCGACAGATTGACCAAATCCGCGCATTTCCTACCCATCAAGGAGACTGACAAAATGGAGAAGCTTACAAGAACTTACTTAAGGGAAGTAGTGCGACTGCATGGTGTTCCGATATCCATTATCTCCGATCGAGATAGTAGATTCACTTCAAGATTCTGGCAGTCACTACAAAGTTCCCTGGGAACTAGACTAGACATGAGTACAGCCTACCACCCACAAACAGACGGACAAAGTGAGAGAACAATACAAACTTTAGAAGATATGCTGAGAGCCTGTGTGATTGACTTTGGAAAGGCATGGGATATTCATTTACCCCTTGTCGAATTTTCATACAACAATAGTTATCATACAAGCATAAAGGCTGCTCCGTTTGAAGCCCTCTATGGTCGAAAGTGCAGATCCCCTCTGTGCTGGACTGAAGTTGGCGATACCCAGTTAGCTAGAAGAAGAGTTCCTGAAAGCACTCTCACTGGTCCAGAAATCATACGAGAAACGACAGAGAAGATCGTTCAGATTCGTGAACGATTGAAAGCCTCGAGAGACCGACAGAAAAGCTACGCTGACCAAAGGAGGAAACCTTTGGAATTCCAGGTAGGAGACCACGTCTTATTAAAGGTCTCACCGTGGAAGGGTTTAATACGATTTGGAAAGCGTGGGAAACTAATCCAAGATACATAGGGCCTTTCGAGATCCTTGCCAGAATCGGCCCTGTGGCTTACAAGCTTAACCTACCGCGCGAACTTAGTAACATCCATCCAACCTTCCACGTCTCAAACTTGAAAAAGTGTCTGTCCGACGAGACTCTTGTTATTCCACTCGACGAGATCAAGATCAACGAGAGCCTCAACTTTGTGGAAGAACCAGTAGAAATCATGGACCGAGAGGTCAAACAAACAAAACAAAGTCGCATACCCATCGTGAAGGTTCGCTGGAACGCCAAGCGGGGACCTGAATTCACATGGGAACGCGAAGATCAGATGAAACAAAAGTACCCTCATCTCTTTCATGTTCACTAGTATCTTTACTACTTTAAATTTCGGGACGAAATTCTCTCTAACGGGGGGATGATGTGGCAACCCGATATTTCAACTCTTTGTAATGACCAAAAAGGGTCAAGTATTGTATCCACTTTTGAGTAATAAAATTTACTTTCATAATAAAATGTACAAATAGTTCTATTTAATTTCCTTCTATGTTTAAATGTCTTTGAACCATGATCGTACGTGAAAAGAACGCCCAAATCCGACTTCATATAGCAAAGTTATGATTTTTCCAAGTTCGGCTTAGCAACAGACAGCTAAAAACTCGAATCGGAGATCGAGCGACTTTTGGCCGGAATGACCTAAACGAGAATCGAAGGTCTCGACAATGGTATTCCAGCGGTAAAAAGTCTGGCAAAAACCGACATCAGATAAAGAAGTTATGAATTTTCAAAGAAATTCCTTAAACACGATGAGTTTAAAATAAATAATAAAAAAAATAATTTCGGAATTTGCCGACGGAGTCTAAACGAAAGTTGTAGAGCGTAGGCTCATTTCTCTCCTCTCTCTCACAATCTTGCCTCGTTTTCCGTGCCCGTTCAAACCCGAAGCTCTGGTCTTTTTGCTCAAGTCCCGAGGGTCGATTTTACTCCCGAGATTCCCGAGAATCCCGAGGAAAATCCGTTTCCCGAGACGAAACTCTGCCCGGTTTTCCATCTCGCTATCTTCAAACTTTCAAGTGAAATCATACCCCTTAATTTACCTTTTAAATATTTTATAAACTCTTTTATATGCTTTCACGGGGGGGGGGGGGGGGGGGGGGGGGGGGCGGGGATTACAAGTAAAACACACGAGTATTATCGTGTGTTACATAAAGAAACTCTTTTATATGCTGTTATATATCCAAATCACATGCGATTTATAAACCTTTAAGGAACTTTCATATATATAACATATGTTAAAATAGCATTCTATCTTTTGAAATATAAATTTGTTGTGATGCATGTATAAACTAAACTTTTCCTAGATTATTCTTGTCTATCTTAGACTCTACACCAAAAATCTATGCTTTCATAAACAAGTGATTCCTTTTCTAGGTATTTCTAAACAAACAAGACACACTTTTAGAAAACTATAATAGGTATAGTTTTACGAACAAATTTCTAACTCTTATGTACTAGAAACATGAATTTTAAGAAGTTTACTTTCGTATACAAGAACAAACGTAACATTTTAACAAGTAGATCTGTTTTTATACCACGGTTTTGTGAGACACTAACTTCATGTACGTTCGAGTACACATTTCAAGTCCTGTATTATATACCAGAATCCCTTGGAGGGGGAGCGTGGTGTTTGTGTATAGATCTATACGGGCTTGACAACCCGCGCCCTGACTGTTAGCTGCAGTCCACCGTTTGGGGTGACAAACGTCATAACATTCCAACGCCTGAAGAACGTTGTGTATAGGCATTCCGAGTCAATAGTATGGTTATAAAACTCACAAGGGGTATTAAAAATGCATTGATTTACAAGGTTTTCAAACTCATTGGTTATTTTACACTTACATACATTTTAGAAACAAACATTGGTCTTGAGTGAAGGCTACTATTATACTAGTAAAAAAAATATAGGATTTTCTAAACACAAACAAACAAAGACAAAACATTTCATTTCAAACAAACATTGGTCTTGAGTGAAGGCTACTATTATACTAGTAGAAAAATATAGGATTTTCTAAACACAAACAAACAAAGACAAAACATTTCATTTCATTCAAACATTGTCATTTAAATACTTATGAAACTCACCAGCTTAAATGCTGATCTACTCTTTCAAAATTTACTTGTATGTCCCAGGAAATCAGTAAATTTCAGGTATTCATTTTGCTTTTGATGAAGGGATGTTGCGGCGCCAGTTTAATCTCGTATTTTGACATCATATTGTAATTGGTTTTGAACATGTAACTCTTGACAAATGTAAACTTTCAATTATATATATGATGGTTGTATTGCTTTCTTTACTATGTATTCATTTGTTACGTTACCACATGAAGTCATCCGCCCCCGAACGTTTCCGTCGTTCAGGTTTGGGGGTGTGCGAAAACAGCCCAAAAACGGAAGTCTACGCGAAAAACGGACCTTAGGAACCGAAACCCCTCTTAGGAACCGAAACCGAACCCTTCTGAGCCGAAGGCTGCTCAACCGAACCCGAACGTTCGGCACCTTTCGGTTTTGACCTCTTCTCTTCTAATGGCTACCGAACCTTCTCTTATGAGGACCGAGGACCGAACCTTCCCTTCTGACCTTCGGACCGAGCCCCTCGCCCTCGTTCCTTCTTCTGGCTCAGCCTCTCGCTTCCGAATCAGCACCATCCTGACCGAACCTCGGCTTAGGGACCGAACCTCGGCCTAGGACCGAGAGGCCTCGCTGGGAAGCCTTTTTCTCCCGGTTTTCGATTAAATTCGCGTTTTAAGCCCGTTTTTAATTGTTTTAACACGGGATTTTCACCCAAAACTTTATTTTAACATATAAGACCCCTAAATTAATGATTTAATCACATTTTAAGGATAAAACCTTATCCAAAAGAGAGTAGGTAAAGTACAAAGGTAGAGTGTTGACTTTACCTTATTTTATGACACAAGCAACCACTCCCACACCCACTCTATGACCAGCCACACCTCCCCACCTTACCTAGGTCACATCAATGTCCTTTCCACTCAATCATCACTCTTTCCCACGTTTTTGAGAGCTGAATATTCATCCTCTCTCCTCACTTCTCTCATTTGCTCTCATTTCACAAGAAGATCAAACTCTTTCCTCTCTCACTTTCTCTCTCTAGAAATTCGAGATTCAAGGGCTGATCTTGGGATTTTCCTCCACATTTGGTAAGAATAATCCCTTCTCTTTATGATTATTTCACTTCTTCCTACTCGAATCATGGATATCTTACACAAACTCTCTCATAATTGTGTTAGATCTTCGAATCTTCAAGTGTTCTTGGGTTGAACACTTCTCTTCTTCAACACTTACCTACTGAAAATCACTCAAGGTGAGTTCATACCCCTACATTTTCATGTTTTCTCAAGTTTTTAAGGGGGGGAATACAAGTAAAACAACAAGAACAAAACTAAACTTTTCTAACAGCCTACATCAGAAAATTTGGACCCCATTCATGGACTGTTTTGGACAACTTAAACATTTTTGTTTACAAAAATGTTTTAGGTGTAAGTAGTTCCAGTTCTTAGCTTTAAAATGACTACTTGCACATCTCCATACAATTTTTCTACAATTTATGGTGATTTTTACAAAACTGCCTATCATCTCAAACACCAATCCGGACCAGTCTATGATTATGGACTTGGTCACACAAGTTAGAGGTCCCTAAAAATTATGGAAAAATTTATGAACCAACTAGACTCATTTTCCAAACTCTCAGAAGTTACAGAACTTGATTTGAACATTTTATGATTTTTCTACAAATTTTCCAATAACAGCTACAGAAATTGTTATAAATAGAAAAACACAATAAATTTCATTTCACCTTGTAACATGTTGAGCAAGGTAATTATCATTATGTGATTATGTGTTATTGTAGTATGTGACATTATTGTATTCATATCTAGATATACACCCGTTAGCAAATGAAATTTCACTAGATAATACATAGAAATAACCAAGTGTTATAATTAAAGTACACAATTACATACAAATGCATTATTAAACTATGTTAAGTATAGTTTATGTACTTTACTATTTCTACCCTTGTTTTTGATAAACTATAATAGGTATAGTTTATGATACTTTACATAATACAAATATATATTTTCAGAAGGGTACATTTATACAAAAGGAAACTTCCATTACGATAAGTGTAAATTCATTACAAAAGTGTTTTCATAAAAGAATTTTCATACTTTACAAACGTTTTGGGATAAACTATAATAGGTTTGATTTATGTTTCCATTAACACAACAAACACCTTTCGGAAGGTTTTTATTCCCACAGGAAAAGGTTTTACACTTATGCACACCACACGTAAACTTGTTAACCTAAATTGTGAGACATTCTCGTCTGTACGTCCGAGTACGGAATCTAATTCCTGCTAGTTATAATCAGAGTCTCCTGGAGGGAGAACGTGATAGTTGTGTATAGATCTATATTGGGTTTGACACCCCACACCTCGCTGCTAGCTACAGCCGGACCTGCAGGTCTGCGGGTGACAAGTGTCATTTTCATATTCGCGACGCCTGAGAAACATCGTAGCAGGTATACAGGTCATTAGTATGATTATAGCGGCTCACATAGGGATCTAACGACATAAGTTTACAGGAATTGCATAAATCAAAAGAGGTTTTATGATTATTTAAAATCACTTTTTATATCAATAATTACAGATATTATGGTATATTTTCAGTCTTGGTATTTAAGACCACACATCATTCATTACGGGATTTTTCTCAAATCTAAAAGGGGTTTTATGTTGAATTAAAACCACAATTATATCTTTAAGTATGACAAAATACATATTCACTTCGGTTCTGGTATTTAGGACCACATAACTTCTATAAGGAAAATATTGGATTTTTCTTGGTGATATACATCTTCTTACAAAGATCGATTTTCAAACTCTTACTGTCAAAAGCTTATGAACTCACCAACCTTTGTGTTGACACTTTTTCAAACTACTTGTATTCTCAGGAATTCAATGAATCAGGAATTCAACCACGTTTTGAGGATGGGACGATAAATCGTCAAACAGTTCATTTTGTATCATAATGTAATTGATTCGAATCATGTAAACATATACTTGGGTGTAAATTTTCAAATTATATTATGATGGTTGTATTTACTTTGAGCACTATTATACTCATTGTTGTGATACTCTACATGAAGTCCTCCACCCCTGGACGTTTCCGCCATCCTTGGTTTGGGGGTGTGACAGATTGGTATCAGAGCATTGTTTATATAGTGAACTCAGTATATCGAACCACATAAGATATACAAACTATAAATGCATTGGGACTAGAGTCTCTGATTTTAAGTTTTCAAAACAACTATACTTTTAGAAATAAGTAGTTTCTTATTAAAAGTATACATGCATGCATACATACTAAGGTCAGCATCATTCTAGAACAAAACAAAAGTAATGACTGTTGGATATCGCAGGTAAGCTCGGGGATGTATGGTCAGTCTTGGGAGTGGCATAGCCTGATCAACTATGCTGGTCCGAGGAGTGATTAGCACATGCCCAAGAATGGTTGTGATATGTCAACAAGTCTAAAAACTTACCAACACTACCACAATGAAAACCTCAGAACAAAAACATGGGTTTAAAAATACTATAGGAGTATTTTGTAATAGCATGACTTATAGGAAAACTAGATAGATCCTTAATAATAGGTCTATAGCCCCTAAGTGGATACCCTAAGATATTATGTAACTTAGAAATAATAGACTTAGAATTTGTGGCCCTTGCCTTACTTCCTTTTCCTTGTTTGGATGTGGATCTAGGGTAGGATCACTTATTCAAAGGGCTATCATATCTTGTTATATGTAATTAGTATGCACTATCTCATTATAGAAGTAACTAATAAGATCACCCCTATAAGTAATTAATTATAGAGTTAGACGCCTAGAGATTATCTCTTCCACTCCTATTCTTGCACGTACAACATAGTAAGATCCTACTTACCGGAAGACCCCTACTTTCCCAGTCTGAACCCAAGAAATGGTGAATGGTTATGAGGAGAATCAGAAGCGGAACCGGAGGTAATCAATCCTCCATGCATAGCAAGGGTTTCCGCGAATCGTTTCAACTACATCGAACCTGTGCCCCGTTGGGCAATCGTGATCGAGGGTTGAATGTCGATAGCAATGACAACAACCACCATGTGGAGACCAACGAGGGTGCTATGACCTCAACCACGGGGGACCGACTGACAGAGCCCTCCCGGCGAAGACCCGGCAGATCGCGAACATCGGGGATTAAAACAGGTAGACTACAACTCGATTTCGGAAACTGCACGCTACTACAGGCCCTACTGTGTCATGTACCCGAGACTCGGAAAGAGACTACTATTTTGGAGACCAACTCTTTGTTTAGGACTTTATTGCCACTCAGGCAGAAGCAAGAGAGTAACGGGGAAGACACACGGCATTCAAAGAGAGGAGGATTGCAGCCAAGCATCGATTGACAGAGCTACAAGGTGCATCGACTTTGCCTCAGGCATCGCAAGGGACGAATCGTCGTAAGTAGAGTTCATACCGCTCACAAGACCTTGTAAATTAGATTCGTGAGTATGTGTTGGTGCTACTCTATCCTAGGCGTAAGCACGACACTGGGATTTAAGCGGTCATACTAAACGAGGGATCTAGTTGCTATTTAAACTTTCCCATGCACGGATGTGAGGTAAACCTACATCTAGGTCAAAAAAAAATTCGCTGAATCCATAATTACTAGAATCATAATTAACAAGATGGGCATAGAATATACCTAACAGACTCGAAGGTCTATTTGGTCTTGGTTATATAACTAAGCATACTTCAATTGGTCATAATAAGGACCTAGCTTGGGTCAAGTATAAGGGTTCACTTGGATACAGAACTACTAAAATACATGAGTATGCCATATAAAGAATCTCGTTATGAATTGTTTTCAGAACGCCCTTAATGACCGAATTGCGTTATAAATCGATATAAGATAAAACTTAGTTAGAAACTCGCGACGTATAGCCATTCTAGAAACTCATTATCATTTCACCTTCAAACATTTTGTTGGGAAGTTCCTTCTTCATAAACTTATGGGTGCGATCATACCAACACTAATGCACCGGGTCCCATCAAAACTCCTCAGCCAAGCGTGTTTGGACAAACATGATTCTAAGATGAGTAAAGCTTAACGCCCATATGAAACCTACTCCTACCCACTGCCAAAACTCCATCTCGGGAGCGTTAGCGGAAACATTAAGAATAGTACATGAATGTGCCTAAATTTATATATATGAATATAAATCGTAAGAATGAACTTGAGATAATTATCCCCACTAATGAAGTCGTTTTTCATCGTGGAACAGAGCTATGTCTTCACCAAGGGGAAATCAACCAACTAGCAAGACGCCAACCCTGCAGATAGATTCTGCTACTTTTCAGGCTGCAGTCACGGCAGCCGTGGCAGCCGTCATGGCACAGTTCAATGCTAACAACGCCAGCAGAAATGGAAGCGGTACTGACAATACAGATAGTGGTAATATTCAGGAACACCAACGGGCGTCCGCCAGCGAAAATACCTCAGGTCACAAACCTACGAACAAGAAGAGAAAGTCTTGGAGCATGAAAGAGGGCCACCAATCTCAAAGATTCACTAAAAGACAACAACCTATGGCCACCCCTACCATTACAACAGCAGTCATGACACATGCCTCGACACTAGCCATGGGGTCTGCCACCCAAACGTCGGCCAGACCATATAAGGGATCACTCCCGAAGTGTAACAAGTGTAATTACCATCACACAGGAGCTTGCCGAATTTTACAATGTGATAACTGCAACAGGAAAGGACATACCTTCCGTTTCTGTAAGGCCCCGACCCAGCATCTCCCTTCAATCACCAGCACCAGGGCGGACCCAGTATGCTACTTATGCGGTGAAATGGGACACTTCAAGAGAGAGTGTCCAACCGAGAAGAATGACGGAGGAGCCGAAGGAATGTAACAAACGAACCGGCAGGAACAGCGGGAAACCATATTAGGACTTTTGTAATGTTTCCAACGACAAAAACGTTTAAGTACCATATGTTTGTAATGAAATTGTTATGCTTGCTAAAGTCACCATCTTTCTAAAAGTAGTTAAAATACTCTCTCGTTTAAATCGAACCAAATACATTCACATATGATCTTAGGATCATTACCTGTAAGATGTGATGACTTTGTACATACATCGGGGTTAATTATAATCAAAATACTGAAGTCTTGAAACAAATAATTTCATCCCGACTCCTAATCCGTGTCTAGTAGTAAGAATTGAGTGGGGCCACCCACTCGACGATTTCACCAACATCAACTTACATACGACATTCATATACCGCTCGATCGTAGGGAGACCTGTCAGGGATCATGATATCAAGTATCATTACTGACTATCGAAACACGCCCACAACCAGTGCTAGACACTAGGGTATGAATTATCTACAATAATGATAACATCAAACAAAGTGTATCACCCTAAAAAGAAACACAATATACTCTATCACTCTAGTGATCTCTTCTTGCGAACGCAGCCTAACTCATGTTATCTAAAAAGATATTGTGGTCATCATCCAATTTTCATAGATATAGCCCTCATCTTCCCGATTTAACGTCTACAAAAGGACCTTTCACCTAACCCCCCCAAACATCGAAACCTTCGTCTCCCATAAACATCCAGCACGAACCTACGGATCATCTTTTGCTGTGGAACCCCAAAACACGCATCAGAGGAGTGTTATACTTCCCGAAACCTTATCACAAGCATTTACAGGAGACCTTTGGGAATGTCACGCATGTAGCAGACAAGGTTCAAGCATGGAAGCTTGGGACGAATGTGGTACGAGTCCTGCCATGAGCTTCAGGCCAAGATTGCCCAGAGGGACGAGTAAATGTCCTACCATCCGAAAAGGCCTAGTCGCGCAAACCAAACCCACATGCTTCCTACCGAGCTACAAAAACTATCAGGTCCGAACCTGTCAAACTACCCCACAGTGAAATGGAAGAACCAAACTTCTCACCTTGGAAAGCTCTGGTCTTATTCTTCATATAGAAAGGCAAATTGCTCACAGTTCCATTAACTTCAGAGGCCCCGGCAATATCTTCAGTGGAAACCTTTACTATCTACCTCGCATAGACGAATAGGTTGACCAACCACAAGGAACGAGGTACCCTTCAGGAATTGGACCTGAGATCTAAATATCACCAGTCGTGAGTATTGGAGAAGGATGTCCGAGGACAATCCTCCAAATTCGATACGGACGCTGCGAGTCCGTAGTGATACCCCTCGGATAGGACCAACCCGTTCGCAGTATTCATAGGATGTGCCATTATTACTAGGATCAGTTCGTCGTTGTCATTATAAGTGACTTTCTTATCTACCCTCGTAGTAAGAAGGAAACCAGGGAGAGCAGCTACAACAAACCGCGAAAGCAATGCGATCAGAGAAGCTTTACCCGAAGTTCTCTAGATACGAGTTTTGGAATTGAGGACTCAAATTCCTAAGACACATCCTTATCAATGTGGAAATCCTTAAGGACTCTTTCAATTGATCGAAACCGTTGAGAAAACAGTCAGCGCAAAAGACGTCAGCAGGAATACCCCCAAAACTTTCGGGTCTCGCTGACTTACCGTCTTAGTCCCTTTGGGACTTCTCGTAAATTTCAGAATCCCCTTACGACTTTGACCATAAAGGAGCAACCCTTGACTGGAAAGAAAAGCAAAAGGAAGAAACCTTTGGAACTCCAGAATAAGAGACCAAATTCCTCTGGAAACCTCACTCTGGGCAGGTTTAGTACGCCTTGGAGAGCGTGAAAAGCCAAAACCCCAGATAATTATGCCTTTCGAGATTCTTGTAAGAATCAGTCTTGTAATCGCAGCTTCAATCTACTTCCGCGAGTTTGGTAAAGTACATTCTACCCGACGTGTCCCGAACTTGCAGAAGTATCTATTCGACGAGACTCTTGTAATCCTCCTCGACGAAATCGAGTTCCACAAGAGCCTCACCTTCGTGAAAGAACCATAGTGACCATGGACCGAAAGGTTAAGCGAACGCAGCAACGCTGCTCCCCATTAGTGAAAGTTTGCAGGAATACTAACCAAGGACCTGGAGTCACTTGGAGGCGCGATAATCAGTCGATTAGGAAGTATCCCCACATCATGGCTCGATTGTTCATGCCCACTCCTTGCCTAAGTTCAAAATTTCGGGACGAAATTCCCTCTAACGGGGGGATGATGTGACAACCGTCAATTTTCGGTCAAATCAAAGTCAACTAAAGTCAACAAGCCAAACCGATAAAATAATGTTGCATACTCATCGGGAGCATGCAAGATCCTTAAACAAGGCTTAACAGGGTTTACGGACCCTGCACTGCGAAGCCGAACACTCACATTCGTCGCACACAAAACCGCTCTCAATCGTTTTCACTCCATCTCTTCTTATCGGAAATCTCTCCCAAATCTCTCCAAGTATGTCAAATCTCTCCCAAATCTCTTTAAGAATGTGAAATATCTCCCAATATCTCTTTGTATGTGAAATCTCTCCCAAATCTCTCTCTGAATGAGAAATCTCTCCAAGAATGTCAAATCTCTGCCAAATCTCTCTAAGAATGTGAAATCTCTCCCAAATATCTCTTTGTATGTGAAATCTCTCCCAAATCTCTCTCTGAATGAGAAATCTCTCCAAGAATGTCAAATCTCTGCCAAATCTCTCTAAGAATGTGAAATCTCTCCCAAATATCTCTTTGTATGTGAAATCTCTCCAAGTATGTCAAATCTCTCCCAAATCTCTCCAAGTATGCCAAATCTCTCCTAAATCTCTCTAAGAATGTGAAATCTCTCCCAAATATCTCTTTATATGTGAAATCTCTCCCAAATATCTCTTTATATGTGAAATCTCTCCCAAATCTCTCTCTGAATGAGAAATCTCTCCAAGAATGTCAAATCTCTGCCAAATCTCTCTAAGAATGTGAAATCTCTCCCAAATATCTCTTTGTATGTGAAATCTCTCCAAGTATGTCAAATCTCTCCCAAATCTCTCTCAGTATGTGGAATCTCTCTCGAAATCTCTCCCAACTCTTTATAATCACTCGGGGCATCCCGACCTTCGAATTTGGCGAAAACAGCCCAAAAACGGAAGTCTACGCGAAAAACGGACCTTAGGAACCGAAACCCCTCTTAGGAACCGAAACCCCTCTTAGGAACCGAAACCGAACCCTTCTGAGCCGAAGGCTGCTCAACCGAACCCGAACGTTCGGCACCTTTCGGTTTTAACCTCTTCTCTTCTAATGGCTACCGAACCTTCTCTTCTGAGGACCGAGGACCGAACCTTCCCTTCTGACCTTCGGACCGAGCCCCTCGCCCTCGTTCCTTCTTCTGGCTCAGCCTCTCGCTTCCGAATCAGCACCATCCTGACCGAACCTCGGCTTAGGGACCGAACCTCGGCCTAGGACCGAGAGGCCTCGCTGGGAAGCGTTTTTCTCCCGGTTTTCGATTAAATTCGCGTTTTAAGCCCGTTTTTAATTGTTTTAACACGGGATTTTCACCCAAAACTTTATTTTAACATATAAGACCCCTAAATTAATGATTTAATCACATTTTAAGGATAAAACCTTATCCAAAAGAGAGTAGGTAAAGTACAAAGGTAGAGTGTTGACTTTACCTTATTTTATGACACAAGCAACCACTCCCACACCCACTCTATGACCAGCCACACCTCCCCACCTTACCTAGGTCACATCAATGTCCTTTCCACTCAATCATCACTCTTTCCCACGTTTTTGAGAGCTGAATATTCATCCTCTCTCCTCACTTCTCTCATTTGCTCTCATTTCACAAGAAGATCAAACTCTTTCCTCTCTCACTTTCTCTCTCTAGAAATTCGAGATTCAAGGGCTGATCTTGGGATTTTCCTCCACATCTGGTGCCAAAAAGCACGTTTAGTCCCTATTTTCAAAAATTAACTCGGACCGTCCGTCATATATCTAAAATTTGCACGCTTCATCCCTCATTAGTTTGAATTTGCATGTTGTATCCTTTGGAAGACATAAAAAGACTATTTTGCCCTCACTATTTTAATTTTAATTAAATTATAATTAAATTTGTATTAAAATAAAAAGAAAATAAAATAAAATAACCCACCCCTTCCCTTTCCCTTTCCCCTTTTCCTTCTACATTCCCTTTAAATCACAATTCACCGGACCACCACCACTCTTTTCACCTCCGAGATTCCCACCATCACCGCTTTATTCACCTCCAACCACCACCGCTCTAAACGTCGCCGGAGAAGAAGATCGAGAACCCACATGTCCCAAAGAAGAAAAAAGATTCAAATCGGAACACCGAAACGCCACCAACACCCACAAACTTCATCTTCCTCCGGCGAACATCATCTCACTGACCTCATCTTCCTCCGGTGTGCATCAAGAAACTCTTCTCTCTTCTCTGAAAGATTGACACCAACACATACACACAGACTCTCAATCTCCCTCAACTTCGTTGAACAACTCACATCGTCGTCACCTCCTAAACTCTCTCTGATCCACCATCCTATCTCCCAAAATCAAACCCCATAACTTAAAGCTACAGACAAACCCCACCACCCCATCGGTGGGTTTGGGTGGTTGTAGAAGCCGTTGGAAACAAACTCCATCTCCGTCAGAAACATCCTCCTCTCTCCCTTTCCGGAGATAACATCTTCATCACCGCCGACATTATCATCTCTTGTCTCACCCCTTTTATTTATCCTTCTCTCTTTTGAACCAAATCTCCAAGGCCATAGCCTTAAGCTTTGTTATTCACAGTGACAATGATTGAAGCATTGTAAATTTCCAAACCACAAATCGAACTAAGAAGAGGAGAGATCGGAGAGACTGAGTTCCAAACCACAAAATATACCTAAGGGGATCGACACTAACTATTTGTCGCCTTCATGGGGGTGATTGTCGCCATCGACGACTCTATTTCTGTCGCACCGGCATACACAAATTGAGCATCGATGTGGATGGTTTGTTCAAGGGGATTTAACCTGAAACCGGTTTCGTTAGGGTTTAATCCAGGTGATGTCGCTGCAATTTAACGTTTGCTTTGGGTTTATTCCATACAATTTAGGTTTGTTCCAGTGGAGCAACAGAAGTTGAGAGAAAGGAAGAGGTGTTGCGATGGTGGAACCTCTGATATTAAGTCTAATTATTAAAAAAAATCTAAAAACTGATAAAGAAATAAAAAAAATGAAAAAAGAAATTATTAAGGGTAAAATAGTCATTTTATGTCAATAGGGACTAAGCATGCAAGAAAAAACAAACATAGGGACGGTCCGAGTTAATTTTTGAAAATAGGGACTAAACGTGCTTTTTGGTACCTGCACGAGGGATGAATGGTGTAATTTACCCTTATGATTATTTCACTTCTTCCTACTCGAATCATGGATATCTTACACAAACTCTCTCATAATTGTGTTAGATCTTCGAATCTTCAAGTGATTCTTCAAGTGTTCTTGGGTTGAACACTTCTCTTCTTCAACACTTACCTACTGAAAATCACTCAAGGTGAGTTCATACCCCTACATTTTCATGTTTTCTCAAGTTTTTAAGAGGGGAATACAAGTAAAACAACAAGAACAAAACTAAACTTTTCTAACAGCCTACATCAGAAAATTTGGACCCCATTCACGGACTGTTTTGGACAACTTAAACATTTTTGTTTACAAAACTGTTTTAGGTGTAAGTAGTTCCAGTTCTTAGCTTTAAAATGACTACTTGCACATCTCCATACAATTTTTCTACAATTTATGGTGATTTTTACAAAACTGCCTATCATCTCAAACACCAATCCGGACCAGTCTGTGATTATGGACTTGGTCACACAAGTTAGAGGTCCCTAAAAATTATGGAAAAATTTATGAACCAACTAGACTCATTTTCCAAACTCTCAGAAGTTACAGAACTTGATTTGAACATTTTATGATTTTTTCTACAAATTTTCCAATAACAGCTACAGAAATTGTTATAAATAGAAAAACACAATAAATTTCATTTCACCTTGTAACATGTTGAGCAAGGTAATTATCATTATGTGATTATGTGTTATTGTAGTATGTGACATTTTTGTATTCATATCTAGATATACACCCGTTAGCAAATGAAATTTCACTAGATAATACATAGAAATAACCAAGTGTTATAATTAAAGTACACAATTACATACAAATGCATTATTAAACTATGTTAAGTATAGTTTATGTACTTTACTATTTCTACCCTTGTTTTTGATAAACTATAATAGGTATAGTTTATGATACTTTACATAATACAAATATATATTTTCAGAAGGGTACATTTATACAAAAGGAAACTTCCATTACGATAAGTGTAAATTCATTACAAAAGTGTTTTCATAAAAGAATTTTCATACTTTACAAACGTTTTGGGATAAACTATAATAGGTTTGATTTATGTTTCCATTAACACAACAAACACCTTTCGGAAGGTTTTTATTCCCACAGGAAAAGGTTTTACACTTATGCACACCACACGTAAACTTGTTAACCTAAATTGTGAGACATTCTCGTCTGTACGTCCGAGTACGGAATCTAATTCCTGCTAGTTATAATCAGAGTCTCCTGGAGGGAGAACGTGATAGTTGTGTATAGATCTATATTGGGTTTGACACCCCACACCTCGCTGCTAGCTACAGCCGGACCTGCAAGTCTGCGGGTGACAAGTGTCATTTTCATATTCGCGATGCCTGAGAAACATCGTAGCAGGTATACAGGTCATTAGTATGATTATAGCGGCTCACATAGGGATCTAACGACATAAGTTTACAGGAATTGCATAAATCAAAAGAGGTTTTATGATTATTTAAAATCACTTTTTATATCAATAATTACAGATATTATGGTATATTTTCAGTCTTGGTATTTAAGACCACACATCATTCATTACGGGATTTTTCTCAAATCTAAAAGGGGTTTTTTGTTGATTTAAAACCACAATTATATCTTTAAGTATGACAAAATACATATTCATTTCGGTTCTGGTATTTAGGACCACATAACTTCTATAAGGAAAATATTGGATTTTTCTTGGTGATATACATCTTCTTACAAAGATCGATTTTCAAACTCTTACTGTCAAAAGCTTATGAACTCACCAACCTTTGTGTTGACACTTTTTCAAACTACTTGTATTCTCAGGAATTCAACCACGTTTTGAGGATGGGACGATAAATCGTCAAACAGTTCATTTTGTATCATAATGTAATTGATTCGAATCATGTAAACATATACTTTGGTGTAACTTTTCAAATTATATTATGATGGTTGTATTTACTTTGAGCACTATTATACTCGTTGTTGTGATACTCTACATGAAGTCCTCCACCCCTGGACGTTTCCGCCATCCTTGGTTTGGGGGTGTGACACTAATTTCGTGTAAAAGGACTTTTACAGGCTTTGTGCTATTGGACCCCAAGGGCCTTCTGGTGCTGCTAGTAAAGTCGAGAATTCACCAAATGCGAGTCGGGCTAAGGGTCCTTCGCATTCACGATAGCCTTGAACGACGTAGGGAAATACCGGGGTTTCGCACCCTCTTTTTCCCCTCGGTTGTGGGCCTACATGAGTCCGAGTGGTTGGGTTAAGTGAATAGTGCGAGCGACGCCTAAGGGATCGTTTGTACGGTTGTCAACTAGCCATTTTCATTAATGTAGGTTTACAACAATTCACAATCCACAATTAATCCAACGACTCCGGAGCTCAACGAATACACCTGTCGTAACGAAATAACGAAACATAAATTATTTAATGCAAAGTATTAGGAAAACGTCGGGTTTTCCTAGGGTTTTCAATTAATACACCTACGAACTACATACCGAGTTTTACAAATCGTACTCTTACATTTATAGAAACAAACAAGCATACTTACGGATCTTCACGCCCTTTTTACTATACTATTTTCAGAAAATATCGGATTTTCTGGTGGTTTTCAAAACAATACAAAACATTGGATTTCAAACATTACTTATGAACTCACCAACATTTCATATGTTGACGTTTTTCAAAATACTTGTATTCTCAGGTAACAGGTAAACCGAAGGAAAAATGTACTCAGCAATGTCTTATTGTTTGTTTAACTAGTATTGAACAATCTACCTTTGGGAATGTAATATTTTGAAACAATGTACTGAATGTAAACGCTATCAGTTGTAATATTCCAATGCTTGGTATTGTATGATGTTATGTTTCATGTATATTCATTGTGATGGTATTCAATTGAGTCACAACAGCCCCCGGACGTTTCCGCCGTCTGGTTCGGGGGTGTGACAGGTTGGTATCAGAGCTCTGTTTATAGTGAACTAGCATATCTAACCATACATTGATATGCAACTATAAACCAAAAAAGGGACTAACTTAACTCTGAACAAAACAAGTAAAAATACAACAATAAAACACCTTTGCTTGCATTAGGAACAAGGAACATAACGTCGAACCGAACAAAATAATGCTAGTATCTCGGTTAATTCAGGATTGTTCTTAGTAGTACCAAGGAGTGGATGTAGCCTGATCAACTACATTCTCTCCAAAGTATAACTAACACACGTTCTGATGAGATCGTGATAGTTAGGGAACCTAAAACTATACCCCTTTATCACCAAAAAGAGAACGTCTGTTTAGTCTGCAATAGTGGAAGAGGCATAGGATAATATTAGTGAACTTTTACGTGTTTTGTTATGATATTACAAATTGCTATGTGTTGCGAATCTATGATTGTATGCTAAATGATAGAAGTACTTAAGTTCGTGCCATACACCTAGTCAGTAGGATCACAACCTCACGGAAACCACGTACACTCAACATCTTTCCGTTTAGCGACAAGAATATGCCTCACCGACCTACTCACGGAAACCCTGGACCAACCCCACCCGAAGTTGACTCAGCCCCATTCCAGGCAGCAGTCTCTGCTGCGGTCACTGCAGCGATGTCACAAATTCATCAGGGGAACAATGGAGGAGTCAACGGGCAAGGGGCCGGGAGTTCAAAAAACGGAATGAATCAAGGACCCACCAAAACATGTACCTAAAAGGACTTTACAAAAGCCAAACCACGAACTTTTAACAGCACTGGAGGAGTGATCACTCTGAAGCGATGGATCGAGAAGGTGGAATTGGTATTCGAGATATGCGATTGTCCTGAGCAGATGAAAGTGAAGTTCGCGGCCTGCACTTTTGTCGATCAAGCGCTCACCTGGTGGAACGGACATGTGGAAGCCATGACACTTCCTGTAGCCAACTCTATGCCGTGGGCGGAGATGAAAGAAATGTTGATAGCTGAATACTGCCCACGAGGTGAGATTCAGAAAATGGAGCAAGATCTGTGGAACCTCACTGTGCAGAATGCGAATATTGATGCCTACATATCGAGATTTAGTGAACTGTCTCTGTTGTGCCCGGGTATGATCACCTTGGAAGGAAAGAAGATTGAGCGATTCATCTGGGGACTAACATCACCAATTCAAGGAAATGTGATAGCTGCAAACCCCGAAACATTTGACAGTGCAAAAAGATTGGCAAAGAAGTTGTATGACCATAACAACAAGAAGGGTGAGAAGCCAGCGGAGGCTGAAGGAAAAAAAAAAGGAAGGTGATGGCAAGAAGGGGAAGAACAATAAGAGGAAGGGGCGTCAGGGCCCCGAGACCTCTAAAAAGCAGCAGACAGTGGCAGTTAACACTGTCACCGCACCGGTTCCAGCCACACCACATGCTCCAGCCTCAGCTACTTCAAATGCTTCAAGACCTTATTCCGGTAATCTTCCCAAGTGCAACAAGTGCGGTTTCCATCACAATGGAGAATGCAAGGAGTTACAGTGCACCAGTTGCAACCGAAGGGGACACACGGCGATGTACTGCAGGACCTACCCTCCCCATAACCAACAACAGGGAAACAGCAACCACAACAACAATCGCAACAACAACAACGTCACCACCGGCGGCAACAATGCAGGGCCTAGCCACACCTGCTATGGGTGTGGGAGGACTAGGCATTTCCGTTGAGACTGCCCTAACAACAACAATCTAGGAAACGGAGGAACAGGAAGGATGCTAACTATGGGTCAGGGAGAGGCGATTCAGGACCCCGCTGTTGTTACCGGTACGTTTCCCCTAAATCACACTTATGCATGCATCCTATTTGACACCGGAGCGAAGCGAAGTTTCGTAAGCAATAAGTTTAAACATTTATTAAAACAACAGCCCCAGAAGCTAAATGAAACCTTTACGGTGGAAATGGCCAATGGGAAAACCGAATCTACCGGGGAAATCTACATCGGATGTACCCTAACCCTCAATCAACACGTCTTTCGAATAGACTTGATGCCTGTATCAATTAGGAGTTTCGATGTGATTATTGGCATGGACTGGTTAAGCCCCCACCATGCTGAAATCATGTGTCACGAGAAGGCCGTTCGCCTTCGCCTTCCCAATCACGAAACCCTAGTAATTTACGGAGACAAACCTAGCATGAACCTCCGCCTCATCTCGTGCATCAAGGCACAAAAACATCTACGAAAGAACAACTTGGCGTTCCTGGCTCACATAGTTGATAAAACCAAGGAAGAGGTTAACGTTCAAGACATTCCCGTAGCATGTGAGTTCCCAGACGTGTTTCCTGAAGATCTTCCAGGAGTGCCCCCAGAGAGACAAGTGGAGTTTCGAATTGACCTCGTTCCAGGAGCAACTCCTCTCGCTAAATCACCCTATCGGCTAGCTCCTGCTAAGATGTAGGAATTGTCCAGCCAACTCAGTGAACTCTTGGACAAGGGATTCATCCGCCCTAGTTACTCGCCATGGGGAGCTCCAGTCCTTTTTGTCAAAAAGAAGGACGTATCTTTTAGAATGTGCATCGATTACAGAGAGTTAAATAAACTTACTGTTAAAAATCGCTACCCACTCCTGCGAATCGATGATCTATTTGACCAGCTCCAAGGAGCTAGTTATTTTTCTAAAATAGATCTACAGTCCGGATACCATCAACTCAAAGTCCGGGAAAGGATATTCCAAAAACCGCATTCCGAACTCGCTACGGACATTACGAATTTGTCGTAATGCCCTTCGGTCTAACAAATGCCCCTGCCGCATTTATGGACCTGATGAACCGGATCTGTCGACCATTCCTCGACAACTTTGTCATTGTTTTCATCGATGACATCCTCGTCTATTCCCGAAGCAAAGAAGAGCATGGCCAACATCTTCGACAAATCCTAGAAACTCGGCGATCGGAAAAGCTATACGCAAAACTCTCCAAGTGTGAGTTCTGGCTCCGGAGTGTGAACTTCCTAGGTCATGTAGTCAGCCAAGATGGAATTCATGTGGATCCCTCAAAGGTCAAAGCTATTGAAGGATGGGCAATCCCGACAACACCTACGGAAATCCGTCAGTTCTTGGGTCTAGCAGGCTACTATAGGAGATTCATTCAAAACTTCTCTAAGATCGCCAAGCCACTTACCTCGCTTACACAAAAGGGCGTACCATTCAAATGGACGGACAAACAAGAAGTCGCATTCCGAACCCTGAAACAAGCTCTCTGTAGTGCCCCGGTATTGTCGCTACCGGAGGGAACGGAAAATTTCGTGGTCTACTGTGACACGTCAAATCAGGGATTAGGTTGCGTTCTCATGCAGCGTGGAAGGGTGATAGCTTACGCATCCCGTCAACTAAAGATGCACGAAGTAAATTATATGACCCATGACCTAGAATTGGGAGCCGTGGTCTTCGCCCTGAAAATTTGGAGGCATTACCTATACGGTACGAAGTGCACCATCTTCACGGACCACAAGAGTCTCCAACACATCTTGAACCAGAAAGAGTTGAACATGAGGCAACGAAGATGGGTTGAATTATTAAACGATTACGAGTGTGAGATCAAGTACCACCCGGGCAAGGCCAACGTGGTAGCCGACGCATTAAGTCGGAAGGAGTACTCAAATCGTCGTACGAAAACTCTCTCTATAACCATTCAATCTCACCTAGTCACTCAAATTACAGTAGCCCAGTCGGAGGCCATGAAAACGGAAAATAGGGCAAGCGAAGCATTGCGCGGAATGGAGGAGAACCTAGAGGCAAAGGAGAATGGAGTATACTATTTCATCGTATTTGGGTCCCTAAACTCGGAGGATTTAGGGAGGTAGTTATGAAGGAAGCCCACAAGACACGATACTCCATTCATCCCGGCTCAGACAAGATGTATTTAGATATTAAACAACACTACTGGTGGCCTAACATGAAGGCAGAAATTGCTACCTATGTTAGTAAGTGCCTTACGTGTGCCAAGGTAAAGGTGGAGTATCAGAAGCCCTCAGGGTTATTACAGCAACCGGTAATTCCTGAGTGGAAATGGGAGGGGATTTCTATGGATTTCGTGACCAAGCTACCCAAAACGTCGGATGGACTAGGCACCATATGGGTAATAATCGACCGACTGACGAAATCTGCCCATTTCCTGCCAATAAAAGAATCCTACAAGATGGAGAGATTGACACGTTTATACATTCGAGAAATCGTGA
Source organism: Lactuca sativa (assembly GCF_002870075.4). Classification (NCBI taxonomy): domain Eukaryota; kingdom Viridiplantae; phylum Streptophyta; class Magnoliopsida; order Asterales; family Asteraceae; genus Lactuca; species Lactuca sativa. The sequence continues at coordinate 288,954,813 of NC_056630.2, read as the reverse complement.
GACTCCACCGAGTACCAGTGTCTATTATCTCGGATAGGGACAGTAGGTTCACTTCACGTTTTTGTCAATCACTCCATAAGGCATTGGGAACTCACCTCGACATGAGCACCACTTATCATCCACAAACGGATGGTCAAAGCGAACGAACCATTCAAACGCTCGAAGACATGCTCCACGCATGCATGATAGACTTTGGGAAGTCTTGGGATACCCACTTACCTTTAGTCGAATTCTCGTATAACAATAGTTATCATTCGAGCATCAAGGTCGCTCCTTTCGAAGCACTGTACGGGCGTAAGTGTAGATCACCATTATGTTGGGCTGAGGTGGGCGATACCCAACTAGCAAAAACACATACGTCAGACAAGGCGCTAACGGGACCGGAGATCATTCGTGAAACCACGGAAAAGATCGTCCAAATCAGAGCTCGATTACAAGCATCGCGCGACCGACAAAAGAGCTACGCCGATAAAAGGCGAAAGCCCTTAGAATTTCAGGTCGAGGATCGAGTACTGTTGAAAGTCTCACCTTGGAAAGGAGTTATTCGTTTCGGAAAACGGGGAAAACTGAACCCACGATACATTGGACCTTTCGAGATCGTCGCCCGAATAGGTCCAGTGGCGTATAAGTTGCAGCTACCTGCAGAGCTAAACAATGTTCACCCCGTGTTCCATGTCTCTAATCTAAAGAAGTGTCTATCGGATGAAACACTCGTCATTCCCCTTGACGAAATCAAAATCAATGAGAATCTCCTGTTCGTGGAAGAACCGGTTGAAATCATGGACAGGGAGGTGAAGCGTACTAAGCAAAGCCGCATCCCGATCGTGAAAGTACGGTGGAACACGAAGCGTGGGCCAGAATTCACATGGGAGCGCGAAGACCAAATGAAGCAGAAATGGCCTCACCTATTCTAGCATTCTCAAATCTAGCTTTCAAACAGAATTTCGGGACGAAATTCCCTCTAACGGGGGGATGATGTCACAACTAGAAATTTTGTGTCATGTAATCTCTACACTCAAGTAAAATGTAGAATCAAAAACTTAAAGGGCGTGTAAGATGCTTACTCTATGACATCTAATTTTCAAACAAATACACCATACAAGTACTACAAATAGTCAACAAGCAATTGGAAACCCTAGAAGTTCTTGTTAGGTCCATTTTGGACTAGGACTTCCTTATTGGACTCATTGGGCCAATAAGCCTCCAATTTGACTATCATGAGATTAGAACCTTTAAATGGGCTCTAATTGGACCCACGTCCATTTATTTCAACATTTTGGGCCATATTGGGCCTAGAATGAAATAAATTAAAAACTATGAACCATGATTAACCCAAACTAGCCCAACAAAGTGTAAAAATCATATTATATTTTTTTTGGGCCAAAGATCATCCAACTTAACTTCTATATGGGCTTAGGGGCAATAAAGCCCAAAAACCTTTCTTCCTTTCCAAATTCTCGGCCCAAAGCCCAAATCCAAGAAGAAAGGGGTTGACTTCTTCCATGCCACCTCACTAATGTCCCACATATTTCCATGCATGGACCAACATGCATCTAAGAATGTCAACACAACCCTTTCTCTTCTCTCCCTTCTTGTCTCGGCCGTTTCCAACACACACACACACACTTTCATCACTTTTCACATATCAAACACTCTAAAAAATACACCTTCACCTCTCTTCACAAAATTTCGAAGATTCAAGGGCATTCAAGGAGATTTTCCACAAGAATCACCATCCAAGGTAAGGTTATACTTAAAACTATGACCTAGGTTCTTTGATCTATCAAACATCTCTTCTTAACTCATAAGAAATCACGATCTTGCATCCTAGAACCACCTCAAAGCAGAGATCTTCATCAAAGTGTGCTAGGGCCAAAAATCACCTCATTTTTCTTCCATCCTTTCTCCAAAACCGAAACCACACCCAAGGTGAGCTTCATACCCCCTTATTTTCGGTTTTTATAAGTTTTGTGGGGGGGGAGATTACAAGCAAACATGTAGATCTATGATTATGTGTATGCTTTGTATGATTTCTATGTTTATTTACATATTCTTATGTGTTCATGGTGTTGAAACTAGTCAAAAAGACCTTAAAATCGAGATTTGCATTATGATGTATGAAACAAATGCTAAACATATCATTACACATAAGTCACTACTAAAAAATAACCAAGTTGGTTAAGATGAACTCCTTGGGCTAAAAATCTCATTTTTGGACTCAAAATGCTAAAAATATGAAATTTAAGGGCCCAAAATGTAAAAATACAAATTCTGAGGGTTGATATGTGTCAAAACAGTTTCATCAAGGGATTTTCCAGAAAAATTACACTTTGGAATGATTAAAATGTAAAATTTTAAGCTTAATGGGCTAAAAATGAACTTTTCGGCCCAATAAGGCCCAATATGCGAGATTTGCAAAGTTGAGGGGCTGAAAATGTATTTTGCTGTAAAACAGGGGACTACTAGTGCCCCAAGTCCATTTCAAAGGTTAAAAATGCTTTTCATATTCAAAAGGGACCAAAGATGCAAAAAATTTCTATTTTGGGCCAAAAGTGTAAAAATTGCAAAAACATGGGTTTCAGCTGAAAAAGTTTCATTTTGTGGGACTAAAACTGTTTTTCAAAAAGCTTGGAGCTGAAAAATACCTTTTCCACAAGTTTTGATACTAAAGTGTCAAGAAAAACGTTAGAGGACTAAAATATAAATTCTTTGATATAAGGGGTCCAAAAGTGTAAATTCATCCAAAAGAAAGGGGCTGGAAAATGTAAAATACTAATGTCTTAAATAATGAACCCGACACGATGAAATACTAGTACCTCGACTATCGGCAAAATTCAATACACCTTCAACACCAAAATCGTTATCAAACGAATTGATTCGGTCTCGAATCAATAAAAATCTGAAACTACTAACACGATGATATTTCAATACACACATGGAAATCTCGGGAACTCAATACACACGCGGGAATACACCAGACGTCGATACACCATCCTTGGGCCCAAAAGTTTCAAATCATGCTTGTTGGGCCTAGCTAGCCCGATGACATGATCTTTAGGCCCGAAGGAAACTCGCTTACATGTAGTTGGGTCTTATATGACCTAATTTCGTGTAAAAGGACTTTTACAGGCTTTGTGTTGTTGGACCCCAAGGGCCTTCTGGTGCTGCTAGTAAAGTCGAGAATTCACCAAATGCGAGTCGGGCTAAGGGTCCTTCGCATTCACGATAGCCTTGAACGACATAGGGAAATACCGGGGTTTCGCACCCTCTTTTTCCCCTCGGTTGTGGGGCTACATGAGTCCGGGTGGTTGGGTTAAGTGAATAGTGCGAGCGACGCCTAAGGGATCGTTTGTACGGTTGTCAACTAGCCATTTTCATTAATGTAGGTTTACAACAATTTACAATCCACAATTAATCCAACGACTCCGGAGCTCAACGAATACACCTGTCGTAACGAAATAACGAAACATAAATTATTTAATGCAAAGTATTAGGAAAACGTCGGGTTTTCCTAGGGTTTTCAATTAATACACCTACGAACTACATACCGAGTTTTACAAATCGTACTCTTACATTTATAGAAACAAACAATCATACTTACGGATCTTCACGCCCTTTTTACTATACTATTTTCAGAAAATATCGGATTTTCTGGTGGTTTTCAAAACAATACAAAACATTGGATTTCAAACATTACTTATGAACTCACCAACATTTCATATGTTGACGTTTTTCAAAATACTTGTATTCTCAGGTAACAGGTAAACCAAAGGAAAAATGTACTCAACGATGTCTTATTGTTTGTTTAACTAGTATTGAACAATCTACATTTGGGAATGTAATATTTTGAAACAATGTACTGAATGTAAACGCTACCAGTTGTAATATTCCAATGCTTGGTATTGTATGATGTTATGTTTCATGTATATTCATTGTGATGGTATTCAATTGAGTCACAACAGCCCCCGGACGTTTCCGCCGTCTGGTTCGGGGGTGTGACACCTTGGGTTTTGCTTAGGCCCTAAGCGAAGGATAACTAGGGTTTCCCCTAAACCCTAGATCCTTCAACTATATAACGAGCCTCCTGGTTCACATTTGAGGAAACTGATTTCTTTGGAAGAAACCCTGGCCGAATTGCATACTCCCTCCCCTATCTCTTCTATTTTCCTTCTTGCTAGTTTGGGTGTGATTCCATTAGAGGCATTACACTTGTGGTGCTAAGCTTCCAAGAAGATCAAGATCAAGATCAAGGGAATTATCAATTGTTTACTATAACAATTGAAAGGTATGTAATTACTAAACCCTAGTTTGTAAATTTCGATTATAGCCTCTCTCCTCTAGGGTTCTTGTTTTGCAATTCAAAGTTGTATGTTCAATAGTTAAAACATAGATCCAAAGTAGGTTGCATGTGAACTTAGGAATTGTTTTCTAGTTTATTTGTTTTACCTAAAACCCATCAGTGGTATCAGAGCCATTGTTTGTTCTAAATTGAATTGCTATAATTGTTGAATTGCAAAATTAGGGTTTATAGCCATTAAACCCTAAAGGCCATTTTTCGATTTTTAGGGTTGTGGATCAAAGGGTTTGTTTCGAAAACCCTAGCCTCCAAAGAACCCTAATCGAAATTAGGGTTAGGGTTTTGAAAACCCTAGCCTCCTCCCTTGTAAATTTCGAATTTGCTAGCCTTTTTTTAGGGTTTCTTGTTTTGGATAATTGTTACTTGATTAGATTAATTGGATAATTATCCTTTACCCTATTTTTCGAAATTTAGAGGGATAATGATTAGGATTAAATTAATTGATTAATTTAATTAGATAATTTTTACAAGATTTAATAAATTAATTAAAAGTTAATTAATAAATAAATATTAAATCTAATTAATTGGTTTATTTAAATTTAAAATTTAATAGTTTAAATTTCGAAAATTTATATAAACCCTTGGAGTTTTAAAATGTTTTAAAACACAACTTATATATATTATAATTAAAAGTTAAATATTATATATGTATAAGAATATGGTCAGTCAAATCGCTAGTATGTCTCATTCACGAAGCTAGTCTATAAGGGGGTATAAGGAAACTGCCTATAAAATGGTAGTTGAATGGGTGTCCACTCTCACCCACCGCTTCCTTGATTAGTGGAGGGTCGTTAGCAGAACGGATTTGATAGGACAACTACTTCTCATTAAAAGTATAATGCTATTAAAGAAAGTACTAGAACACTATTTTTCAAAATCCCAACTCTAGTTACTTTAGGAAAAATGTGAAAAGTATGTTAATCCATGAACTTGCACATTATGCTTTATTGGTCGTTAGTGGAGCGTGTGTGGTTAACCGACACACTAAAAGGCACTAATAAAGAGTAGTAATGGGTATCTTATAATTATCATTTTGATGGAGCGTGTGTGGTTTACCGGCACATCAATAGTTAATGAAAAAGACAATAAGGTTACCAAGCACATTTGCATGGTTATTCACATCTAGTTTGTGATCCTCGGTATCCCAGTCACAAATAGTAGAGCATAATCCGAGATTAAAACATACCATTAAATAGTTTTAATGTATCTCAAAAGAATTAGGAATTTCACTTCGCTTATTTTGTCTAATGGTGGAATTGGTGAATCGTCATTCACCTACCTTTATGAGATTTGAACTTGGATCTCGGCATCCCATTTCTAAGTTGTAAATCGTCATAGTTGGGTCCTAAACTTGATATGATATCTTTGGGTTATTATATTGAGGTGTCTTGAAATCTAACTAAAACTATCTTTCTTTTCAGATGTCTACTCCTGGAAACACTTCTGCTTCATCATCCTCCAGCCACAACTTCTCTCTACTAAACATATGCTCCAAAGTCGTTATGGATGGCTCCAACTATAACGATTGGATGCGTAACATCAAGATGGTGCTTAGATTCGAGGACAAAGAGTATGTCCTTGAACAGGATCTCAAAGAACTTGATGAGTCCAAAGCCACTCCTGAAGAGTATGCTGCCTACAAGAAACACTATGATGATGCTACCAAAGTGGCATGCATCATGGTTGCAACCATGTCCCCAGAATTGCAGAGGTGCTATGAGGACTACTGGCATTTTGAGATGAACAAGGACCTTATGGAAAAGTACCATAAGCGAGCTCGTCAAGAAAAGTTTGAGGTAGTCAAGTCACTCATGGCTTGCAAGATGAAAGAGGGGGAATCGGTTGTATCTCATGTGCAAAGAATGCAACGCTACATAGAGCGTTTGGTCAAGCACAACATTCACTTCGATGAGGAATTGGCCATTGAGATATAATATAAAGTTCAATCGGGATTGAACTCCCCATTCCTTTGAATCATAATCATTTTCCCACAATAGGGATTTTGAGTTTAATGAGATTAAACTCCCCATTAAACCCCAAATTAAACTCCCATTGGAGATGACCTTATATTAAATTAATTACATTAGATTAGAAAATAAAATAAAATAAATATAGATTATAATGTGATATAACTTCACATATGTATTTAAATCAATGATTATAATTATATATAACTAAAAGAAATATCTTTTAAGTAATAATTTAAATTAAACTCCCATTGGGCAAGTGTCTTACTTGTGTCAATGTTAAGGAAGAATATCAAAAGCCCTCAGGTTTACTATAACAACCGGAGATACCTGAGTGGAAGTGGGAGCGAATCACAATGGACTTCATCACCAAGTTTCTCAAAACGGTAGTAGTCCTCATAGGAGTTTTGGAGTTCAGCTGTCATGGTGGCCAACATGATACAAGACACCTTGGTGACATCCTTCTCATGTGCCCTAAACTCAACAATCTCCTCAGGAGTAGTAGAGGACTCATCGATTTCCTTAAGCTCCTTGTCTAGGACATATTCTTTTTCCTCATAGCGGGTGACCATCCTGATGTTCCTAATCCAGTCATTGAAGTTGGACCCATCAAAGATGACTCTCCCACACAAGTTCACGAGAGAGAAGGACTCAGTAGGGTTTAAGTCAAAAGCAGTGTTGGAAGACATCTGAGAAAGAAAGACAAAGTTTAGATTAGATAAAGAGTCCTTAATATAGCACCCAAAATGAAATATTAAGGCTAGGACTCAAGACAATATTTTACAAATTGGAAGATGGATGTCGTAATCCAACTTGCGAAATATTTGAAGGTAGGTGAATGACAATTTACCAATTTCTACCATGAAAAAAGAAATTGATTATTAAGTTTTAATTGGATTGAAACTCCTAGATCCTTTGAGTTTCATTCAATAGTTCAATAGCATATTTAAATCTCGATTATGCCCTTCAGGTTTGTGACTGGGATACGAGGATCACAAACAATGTGTGAATAACCATGCAAAATGTGTTTGGTACTCCCGATGTTATTTATCACCCAATCAGTGTGTCGGTTAACCACACACGCTCCATTGATCTTATGATCAACATCGAGCCACCCTTTGTCACCCTTACTAGTCCAAATTAATGTGTCGGTTAACCACACATGCTCCATTAACGACTTGGCAAGGTGCAAAGTGCAATTTTCATGAATTAGCATCAATTTCACTTTTTCCTAAAGTAACTAAGATTGCGAATTTTATAAAAAGGTCTAGTTACTTTTTAATTATCATTATACTTAATGAGAATTAATGTCTTATCCTACCCGTTCGTCTAACGACCCTCCACCAGTCAAGGAAGCGGTGGGTGAGAGTGGACACCCATTAAACAACCATTTTATAGTCAGTAACCTTATACCCCCTTATAGACCGGCTTCGTGAATGAGGTCTACTAATGGTAAGACTGAATTGATCTTATATATATATATATATATATATATATATATATATATATATATATATATATTATTAAATTTATAATACTATAAAGTATATTATTAAATTTATATATATATATATATATATATATTATTAAATTTATATATATATATATATATATATATATATATATATATTATTAAATTTATATATATATTATTAAATTTATAATACTATAAAGTATAATGTTTGAATTTTAAACTTTTAAAATTCTAGGGTTTGGAATTAAAGTATTCAAAAGTATGACTTTACAAATTCCAAAACTTTAGGACAAGTTTTGACACTATTCAAAACTTTTCATTTTCTTAACTTATGAGTTTAATGATTTTTATGAAAAAACTTTTGGTTTTCCATAACTCGAGGAAAGTTATGGAATCCATTAAAAGACATTTAGATCAACAATTAACTAACAAGAAATGTAAAATAATATCTATGATCTAGACAAACTCATAAGCAAAGATAATTCACATCAACATTTTTCAAGAAATTAGCTAATCATATAAATTAATACAAATCTTGAAACTTTGACAATTATCTTCTAATTGGACAAATGAATTTAATATGAACAATCTTCAACATTTTTCCATCCATGTTTTGGTAACCATGAAACAATATTGGTGTCAAGTAAATTTAATACGAACAATCTTCAACATAGGATTTGTGTTGTCACAATAAGAGTGTTTTTTTTAATTAAAACAATATGTATTTCGACTTGCATGTTCATCTATCCACTGACGAAAGTTATAAAGTTTGGTGTTTCATATTATAGAAACTCATGTGAAGCCTTGGCACCAAAGCGAGTAACCAATCTATGAAGCCTCATAAAAGACCAAACCATTAGATACTTATGAATTCGAGACGAATCATTTCTTTCATTTCATTATTTTAGAGAAATTGAGTTGATTCATTGTGTTCATAATGTTATATTACTATTTCAAAGTGTGGTATGTAACCAATATGTTTATTATTAAATTCATATGGCATGCTCTTCAAATATTATATCAAGAAGGCGCTACTAAGATCAAAATATAATTATTTTCATTAATCTGTTGTCAAGGGATTTTTTTTTAATTTTCTTTCTTATTTAAATTTCAATCTTGTACCATTTGCCATAGAAGTTATTACAACGAGTATATGACTGACTCAGAGAGGAAAGTTCGGACTCTAAGTGATAATGCTTTAGGTACACGTCATAACTTTGCGTAAATATTTATGGTAACTATATGACTAAGAGGAGTGGTGACACTCTTGGCACCTTGCCACATAAGTATTTTTAATGCCACATCATTTTTCTTTGTTTAACACTTACACTTAACATTTTGTAAGGAGTGGTAACACTCTTAGCACTCGATTTTTTGTATTTTCTCTTTTCTAATTTAATTTAATTACTATATTTTACAAAATATATTTTTTCTATTTATTTTATGTAATTTAATAAACAAATAATTTTTATTTAATACACAAAAAACACACTTCATTATTAAAACATGATTTAATACATAAAAAAAACACACTTCATTATTAAAACTTACTTCATAGAAAAAACTACACACTACAACAATGGGTCTTCCTCCGAATACTGGTCTTCCAATTCGTCTTCTGGTGGCATATATAGATCAAGATTGTCCATCGTCCAAAGATGATCGGTCAAATGGCGGCGAAGATCGGTATGGATTACTGCACTTCGAATTATCCTCAATCTTTGCATCCATTATTGACCACCATATTCTAGTGGCTATGTCTCCAGGATGACTTCATTCTCGTCGTACTCACATATCGCGTTTCCTTCATGTTCTAATATCATATTATGCAATATGATACATGTATACATCACCTATGTCATATTAGAAATATCACGAAAAATGGATGGTTTTGCAACTATCTTCCAACGCTTTTTAAGTGCTCCAAACGCTTGTTCAATATCTTTTCTTGCTTTTTTTGGAACTCTCTTAAATTTGGCTCTCTGAGGGTCATCCGGACATGACAAACTTTTAACGAAAATAGAAAGGTCGGGATAGATCCCATCCACAAGATAGTACCAAAATTTGTATTCTGTTCCTCGCAATACAAATGACGAATCTGGGGCAGTACCGTCATACACCTTGTTGAATATTGGTGAATTATTGAGAATATCAACGTCATTAAGCAAACCGGAACTATCGAAAAAGGCATGCCAGATCCACAAATCTTGTGACGCTACAGCTTCAAGTACGACCGTGGGATAATGATAATTGCCCTTTGTGTATTGTCCTTGATATGCTTTAGGACACACATTCCATCTCCAGTTCATGCAATCTAAACTTCCTAACATCCTAGGCAAACCATGGACATTTCCATGATGAGCATACAATTGTTGTATGTCACAAGTAGTAGGCCGACGCAAATATCGTGGACCATACAAAGACATGACATCTATGCAAAATTCATGAAGACTATCTCGGGCAGTACGTGCAGACATGCTAAAACTCTCGTCTAATGCATCAGGGGGTGCGATATGCTAACATACGAAATATAGCAGTACATTTTTGAATTGGATCAAAGCCTGATGTACCTTTTGCATCTGCGCATTGTTGCATATACTCAGACACTGAAGTCACACCTTCTACAATACGCATAAACAAATCTTTATGCATCCGAAACCGTCTACGGAAAAATATCCTTCAAAGAGGGCATTCTCGTCAAAATAATCTTGCATGGGACGTTGGTGGGCGGCTTCACGCTGTCTTTGAATATATCTTCTTCGTTTACGTTGATCGTTGCTTGATCCAATGTTATTAAGACGTTGTTGTAGCATATTATGTATGGAAACGACCGACTGCACTACATTATCAAGAACATCGTCCGCTGGAGATGACGAAGAGGACATTGAAGTGATTCTTTGATTTGAAGATGTGGTGCTTTGCTACTGCCTGGAGTTAATGTCTTTTATATATATATATATATATATATATATATATATATATATATATATATATATATATATATATATATATATATCAAATGATTCTTTGATTTGAAGACAAAGTGACATAGATTCATGCATAAATTTCATACATATAAAGACAAAGTGGCATAGATTCCTTGCATAAATTGCATATATATGAAGACAAAATGGCATAGATTCCATGCATAAATTTGTCTACATATATACACGATTACCTGCGTAAATTTGTCTACATATATAATTCATTTACCTTTTTGTATACATGATTCCATATATATATATATATATATATATATATATATATATATATATATATATATATATATATATATATATATATATATATATATATATATATATATATATTAAATAAAAAATGTTTCAAACTCTTAAAATTTAAATAAAAAAGATAACATTAAAAAAGATTACATTAATAGTCGACGAAACATACGACTTAAAAAACTACCACTTAATAATAGTAGACGGAACATACGACTTAAAAAACTACAACTAATCCCAGTTGTATTCTTTAGCGAGATCCCGCTTGGCTTTGTTAATAACCCGAGGTTCCTCCTTAGACAATTGATCTTCTATGGGTTTAAAGTAAAGTTCTAATGCATAATTCTTTGCCTTTCTAGCACAATTTATTTCTCTTAACTTTCCCACTTCCAAAAAAACCTCAAGCTTATCGTCTAACCCTTTCATTGTGTTTAGTATCCCCTCCACTTCAGTCGACGAATTTTGTACTCCTTTCAACTTTCTTTTTGCTTTGTCTCGTCCCATAGGACGAGTTGGAACTTCATAAGCACGATCGTTGTTGAGGTCAATCCCCCCGATATGCGCATCAAAAGATTAACTATGGGTGGACTCCGAAGTTTTGCTTCGTTTGGACATCCCCGCATAATCGTCTGGACTTTTTAGATTTAGCCATTTTTCATTTCCCTTCACAACTTCCCAAAACGATTCATTGACAAAAGGTTTTCCGACTTTGGCCTTGTAAATCTTTCGCACCTTAGCCATGACATCCACCTCAGTTGCACCGCTATGGGTATTTTTTTATCGCGTTCATGTATATGTCGTTGAACTCCATTGCGACTCGGTTTGTGTTCCTCCACTTCGAGTAAAGTGCATCGGGGTTGCGGTCCTTCTTATTCATGCGGTTGCAAAAGTTATTCCAAACTTTTTTTTAAGGTTGTTGAGTCTTGGTCATTCCCATGGATCAGGTCCTCCGACACATCTAGCCATGATTGAGCTAGTGCCCTTTCTTCATCATCCGTCCACCCTCTACTTTTAGCCCTCCATTTTCCTTTTTTTGTGCGTGTTGTTCCACTTCGGGCTCTTGAAAAAATGCTTGAACTGGATATGCAACGGGGGCTTCATCAGAAGAATCGAATGACTCGTCGAGTAGGTGGCGTGGTTGAGTTTGAAAGTCAGTTTGTTGTTGGGGTTGAGAAAAGAATTAAGTTTCTTTAACCATTTCAAACGGATCAAGATCCATATCCGGACGAGGTGTTAGTTGAGATTGGTTGTGGTAAAATCCCATTGGTTGAGAAGAGAAATGATTAAATGGAAACATTTGCGGAGCCATTGTAGGAAAGTAAAAGTTAGAAGGAGACTGAATTGGTTGATCAAATGATGGTCGATAACATGGTGGTGATGGAAGGTTTGTTGATTGAGTGTTTGGAGTTGGAAGGTGTAGTGATGGAAGGTTTAAAGATTTTTTTTTGTTGGTTCCTAGGTTTTTCTTTGTTTGAGATAAAGACATGATTCTTTGGTGAATTGAGAGAGAATGTTTGTGAGAGATATGATTTTTGTGTGTAAATTGGTGAGAGTGTGTTTGATTTATATTAGTTGAGTGTGTGTGTATATATATATATATATATATATATATATATATATATATATATATTAAAATTGTTTTGTTTTTTATTTTCATGCAAGCTGAAAAGTAAAGTTGGAACTTACATGCAACCAATCGGAACCAAGCAAGCTTTTTCTTTCACCTTACTAAGACTATGACGACTCAACAATGGCGAGCCCCCTAGCGAGAGCTAGGGGGCGGTGTTTCAATGTAGTTGGCGAGGTTGGCACTTGGCTTGACACTTTCGACTCCGCATAGCCTAATACTTGGTCATTTTTATGTTCACTAATAGTCTAAACAAAGTAAACCAATTCATCTAAAGTCATTTTTATTGATAGTTAGTTAAATCAATCTTCATATTATATGTTCCTTCGTTATCTTTCCATTTGTAGGAAAATTTATTTTTACATATGGCTAAATGAATAAAAATGTATTTTTCTTTTTGACAATCACCAACTTCTTAACTTAAAGACCAACAGTGAAATGATTATAACAAAAGTAAGTATATGAAAAGGTAACAAGCCAAATTAGGCAGAATAGACTCTCCTAATGGTTAAATTGAACAAAAAGGTGAAAACTACTAATTCTAGTAAACTATAATTTTTGTTTTGGTTCCTTTTTTTAAACAACCAAAAAAACAAACTTATCTCCCTATTCTAATAAATGAATATGTTTATTTTCCTATTGACAAGTGTCATATTATTAGAACTCCTCATTAATATTATATGTCACCTATCATGTCACTTGTCAACCTGTTAATTATCAATTTCAAATTTCAAATTTCAAATTTCAAATTTCAAATTTCAAATTTCAAATTTCAAATTTTAAATTTCGCGCTCTAATTACATTAAATTAATAATTGATTCTCCATTTTAAATTTTAAATTTTAAATTTTTTCACTCTAATCAGACCATTTCCAATGCATTGAACTCATATGAGTTCAATGGATTGACACATGTACATTCCACTTACTATACAACTTTACCCATTAAACTCTACACTCCATTAAACTCTATACAATTTAATGGATTGTCACATCATTTATCATTTTCTTTTTTATTTATTGTTATTTTAAAAAAATAATTAGCATGAAATTAAAAATTAAAAACTACAATTAAAATTAACATCAATTAAAAATTTAAAATAAAAAATAATTTACATATATATATATATATATATATATATACATGTGTGTTTAAGGAGAGATAATATAGAGTTCAATCGGGATTGAACTCCCCATTCCATTGAATCATAATCATTTTCCCACAATAAGGATTCTGAGTTTAATGAGATTAAACTCCCCATTAAACCCCAAATTAAACTCCCATTGGAGATGACCTTATATTAAATTAATTACATTAGATTAAAAAATAAAATAAAATTAATATAGATTATAATGTGATATAACTTCACGTATGTATTTAAATCAATGATTATAATTTTATATAACTAAAAGAAATATCTTTTAAGAAATAATTTATTTAAAATAATTGATTAATAATTTTGATTTTTTAATATAAAGTTTAATTAATTTTATAACTGTCGTTCTTACGGGTTATAAACTATTACTTAATAGATATGAGAATCACAACAAACCGTTAAACATATGCATAAAATAGCAATTCCGAGCTCTAACTCCTTATTTTCTTTCCCAACCTTTGTGAATTAGTTTTAAGTAAAAGAAAATTGAAAATGGACCAAAACAGTTCTAGAGAATTTCAAACTAATACATTTAGTATGTGATTTTTATTCATTTTTATATGTGATTTCTTGAAATTAATATCTTATGTGATGTAATTGGAGCATGTGAGAAAGTCTAACCGAATTGGAACTAATCTGTATAAAGGTTGATGTCGCTTTTCCCCTTCCCTAGAGGTGTAGTGTAATTACATAAGTGCAATCCATATTTGCTTTTTACATAATCAATGTATATGACTGGATTTTGAATCTTTGGAAAGGAGTTGGTTCTCCTTCTAAAGAAATGACATCAAACATGAGAAATCTAGCTTCTTATGATGAAACTAATATGATCTGGGTATTGGTACATCAAAAAGTAGAATGTTATAATTGGGCTTTCCAAAGTACAATGTCCCGATAAGAAAAAAATTGTTTCAGGGCGAAGCTTCTTTCCTAGTTATTCCATATAACTTGAAATCAAAACAATAGCAACAAATATGTTTATTATCAGCATCCTCAGATTAAATTAAAAGCCAGCATATTTAATTAAAAAAAAATTAAGCTAGAAAAAACTCCCCTTTCTTGTTGCCTGTATTTGATGTGTAGCCCAAATAAAATCAGCCCACAAAAAGATGAAGTTAGCCCAACATCCCTCTTAACGAGTCTGCGTGCGTGCCCTCCCTGCGCCTTCGTTCTTCCTTTTTTCTTTTTTTTTTTTCTTCTTCGACAGGAGCCAATTGCGTTCTCTCACTTCAAACGATCACAATCCCAAAATCCACCAGGTTCGATCCTCCTTTTTCTTTATTTTTTCGGCAGAATTGGTGATTATTGGTGGTTTGGCGTGGTTAACGGAGGTGTAAGGGTGGTTTTCGGTGGTGGCTGATGAATGGAGAAGAGTGGTACTCGGTGGTGTTTTTGGGTGGTGTTGTGCAGGTAAATAGCAGGGGACGATGGTGGGGGTTTGGTGATTGTGTATGCTGTGTTTTATGGAGATAATGGTGGATGAAAGCTAATCAGGGATGTTCTTCACACAAAGCATAGCTTTTTGCAAACCATATTGAGCAGATTTGGAGTTTAATTCGATACAGATAGTAAAATACCTATCAATTTAAGGAGTTATTTCATAACAGTCAATGACCAAATCAAAAACTTTTAAATATATATCAAATAGTGAGTTACCCAGACCCATATTCACATACCCATACTCAGATTTGGAGTGCTGCTTGTTTTACATAGGAACGGTTCCATTTTAATACATCGCTGAGCGAAAAAATTGACGCCCATTTCCCTTTTCCCCTCGTTCCAGCGACATCCCCGCCCTCTTCATCCCTTCCCTGGCACCGGCGCCGCCCTCCACCTTCCCAGCTGCCACCGGCGCCACCGTCTTATTTCTCCACAACTAGAATCAGGGGAAACCTAAGTTATCAATTATCTCAGGCACGTCTTGCAGTCTTGTTGAAGATCTCCACGGCTTTAACTTATTACAATTTGCATTTTCAGGGTTCCGACTTCCGAAACCCTAACACCTTCAAAGACGAGTATTCATCTCCACCTTTCTTTTGCTCTTTTCATAGGGTACGTACGCCTACATTGCTCAAATCTTTCAGTTCGGTTTATCAAACATTAGGCCTTCTGCTTTTACATGCTTAGTTCGGTTTAACAACCATGGTGTTGTGATTTCTATATAATGCTTTGTCTTCTTTTTCGTATGGATGTGATTCTAACTCTCACTTCTACCATTGTTGTCCAGATACATATAACTTCTAATACATCAAAGAGGAAGCAATCAGTTTGATAGATTGCTTCACTCCATAACATGTAAGTCCTTCTTTATATTTATCCAATCCTCCTGTAAATTATACATAAAAGATGAAACAATCAGTTTGATAGATTGTTTAACCAGGCTTTCTGTGTTTTTAACCAATTAGGAGAGGGGTAAAATTGGAACTTCGGTGTCCCCAACGTGTTCATGGGATCATAGCTGATCCACAAGTCGACTGGAGTTTTGATGAGCTTCTATCAGAGCTTAATGCTGTTGATCACAAACTTCAAGCATCCTCATTGGTCCCTTTACCTTTCTCCAAAACACATTCAAGGTACTTTGTTATATCATCTTATGAAGTCATTTATAACTTCTTATAAATGGTTTTCTTTTATTATTGTCAAACTAACGAGTTTCTTCTTGCAGTGATCTTTCAGTTGTAGTCCATGCTGAAAAAAACAGAAAGCCCTTTGTGATGCATGTATCAGATGATGATGATGATGATGATGATGTGGTTAATAGTGGTCAT
Source organism: Lactuca sativa (assembly GCF_002870075.4). Classification (NCBI taxonomy): domain Eukaryota; kingdom Viridiplantae; phylum Streptophyta; class Magnoliopsida; order Asterales; family Asteraceae; genus Lactuca; species Lactuca sativa. Next base: position 288,938,223 of record NC_056630.2, on the reverse strand, counting down.
TTTGCTTGTGATGAAATTTATTTAAGGTATTTTTTTTTTTACAAAACCTCTTACTACTACAGTATTGTACTTATAAATATTTGTATTTACTAGCATATGTGGCAATGTTTGTTTAGTGATGATGTGGATTCAGATAGTGATTCATCAGCTGAAGCCCAATGTTCTTTAATGGACAAAGGAGGAGTTATTGAAGGTGCATTGATTGAGCTAAGCCATGAACACCAGCTTAGTGTTGCTGTATGTTTTTATTACTCCTTATCCTTTTAATTCTTTATGCAGTGTTTAGTATAATGATGGAATCATGAACGGAATGGAATATTCCATTCCGTTTTTTGTTTTACGGAATGGAATGGAATGAAAGTTTCCTATTCCATTCCATATTTCCATCCAACCAAACACATTACACAATCTTTCTCTTTTGTTTTTCACAATGTTGCTACATACATTCAATAACAAATTTCTTCTTTTATAATCTTCAATAATCAGGAAGAAATAAGAAGCCGAATATCTGCATTTGGAAGTGATTTTACAAATGAAAAAGAAAAACTCACCAATGCAATTTCTCGAGCTGAAAAGAGCAAAGAAGCACGAAGGGAATTGGATAGAAAACGTGATTTGCAATATCAACGCATAATGTAAGATCTTAAATACCTTTTAAAAATTTAAAATTTTGATTTTTTTTTAATGTATTGATATGTATATTTTAATTTTTTTAGAGCAGAAGCACTTGATAATCATCTGACTGATGTTCAAAGACACCATGAATACAAATCTCAAATAGAAGAGAAAAAGATACGCGATGATGCTGCAATTGAAGAGTCAAAAAGAAAGCAGAAAGCTCTTCAAGAAGAAAAAGTTCGACAAGAAAAAATGAAATCAGAAGAGGTTTTGTAAAAAAAATATCCATCTGAATAAATGTTGATTTTTATTTTTTCTAATTTCTTTTGTGTTGTGTGTGAAGGCCAAAAGACAAGCTGAAAAGAAGAGAGAAGAAGAAATGAAAGCCAAAGCCAAAGCATTGGAAGATGAAAAAAGAGCTGCAAAAGAAGCAGCTATGTTGTCAATGGCAGAAAGTCAAAGAAAGGCTGCTGAGGCTTTGACTGCTTCCAATGAACCAAATAAACCATCTTCTGGTAAATAAATATAAATATATTTCTTTTAGGTTGATTATTTTAATTATGTTAAAGAATCTTGTTTACTTTATTGAGTTTATTGCAGGAAATGTAGTCAAGGGTGCTGAGAGTGGTTTAAAAATGGAGGAAAAAAGGGTACAAATGTACAAACAAGTAATTGGAAAAGATGTGGTATCAGAAATGGATTCTAATAAGGTTTCTTTTATGTATATATATATTTTTTTTCCTTTTGGGTATTTTTATTTACTTTTGTACATTAACAATTTTTTTAATTATATGAAGGAATACCGAAGTCATGGTATGCAAATGGCTAGACGCATCAAGACAATAACTGGAACAAAAGAGAATGTGAGGTGTGGATTTATTTTTCTATGAATGATAATTGTTTTTTTTTTTTTTTTTTTTTGTTTTTTTAAAACTTTTAATTCTGTTGGGATAGAACAAAAGCAGATGAATTGGTGAAACTCATGAATTCAACCTTTCCTCAATCCGTTAATATTGGGATCTTTGCAGATAAAGTAAGTTAATTTTTTCTTTTCTTTTTCCAATTAACTTGTATATGAATAAAATATTGTATTATGGATAAATAAAATTTCAAACTATTTGAGAAAATGACAGATTGTCTCCCAAAGCACAAACGCAAGCAGCAACAGTGTCCTATATGGTTATGGACATGTCATTGTTATGGTTACTTCAAAGGTAAAATATTTTTTTTTCTCTTATAGTTGATTAAAAATAATAAAATATTAAATGTATTTGGGTTTTAATGAATCTAGATTCCACATGCCATGGAAATACTACTTGCGAAATTAAACAAAGTTTGCATCTTCACAGTTCCAAAGTATTTGAGTTATTCAGAGGTCAGTTTCCATCTTTATCCTTTTTGTTAAACTCTTATTACAAGATTGCCATTTAAATTATTATTATTTTTTTTTTCAGGGAGCTTTCGAATCTAGAGAAGCATACTACAAAGCCATTGGATACGAAGAAGAAGATGGAAAACTTGAAAGCACAGATACTTATGTAGGAAGGTTAACCCAACATATGAAACTATACGCAGCTCTAATTCAGGTTTCCAACAATCAATATAAACTTTCTTTTATTTTATTTATTGCTAAAAACATAAAATATAAAAAAACAAACCTTTTCTTTCTAAAAAATTTCAGACTGAAGTTGATGGTTTCCGAAATCTGCATGGAATTGAAGAGGGCTGGAAATGGCTTGCTAGATTTTTAAATGCTCTCCCTGCAAATATATACACTGGAGTTGCTCTTCAAGCATTCATTGAGGTTAGTTAGTTTCATGGAATGGAATAATCTATTCCATTCCTTCCTCTACGATTCCATTCCATTTTAACCAAACTGATTATCTAATTGTTTACTTTTTCAGTTGGCGGGGTTTGGTATGTACAAAAGGTATAAAAACCAGTTCAAGAAGCTATTAAACATAATATCCCAAGACTTTCTAAAAGCGTTAAAGGAAAGGGAAGATCCAAAAGTGACAAAAGTTGTGATAAGTTTAGAAAATTACATCCAATCAAACGAGTTCTTAAAGGAACCAGAAGGATGGCGTTTGCAAGATTCTTTACTATCTCATGGATTTGTCCCTAATGAATCTGATGATCAACAACAGTATTATAACAATAATAATAATAATAATAATTCATCGGGGGGATATGGATACAAAGGCTATCAACAACAATACAATTATAATTCACCTAATAGGTATGTTTATCAGCGCTAGACTAAATTGTCAAGATTTGTATTTTTTTTTTTTTTATATGAGATACAAGAATCTTGATTCAAATTAGAAATTTGTTTGTAACAAATGAATTGTAATTCATTTATAGTTTAATCGAATAGATCTCTATATATGGGTTTTGTTTTTTGTTTTTTTTTTTATCTCTAATAAGTAAAATGGGTAAAAAAGAATTTAGGGTGGAGTATAATTTTTTGTGTATATAATTTAAATTGCAAATTTTTGTGAATAAGATGAGTATGCTGATTTTTAAATAATAGTTTTCGAACTTCTATGTAAAAAATGTTTTTTATTTTTTAATTTTTTAAAAAAAGAAATTAAGAGAAAACCTCATAAATGGTTTATGGTCCCTGGGTAATATGAAATGCTATTGACTTAACGGACAAATACTACGGAGTGATCTATAAGGGCTAAATATTAAAAGTTTTGAAACCGCATGGATCATTCGTCAGGTTTTTTAAAGTTATGGACGAAACTTCAGATTTTGTGAAACTACAGTACAGGGACTCTTTACGAAGTTTTTTCTGAATTAAAAAAGCTATTATTTGTAAATTTGTAAAAAAGAAAAAATTGTCAACAATATATATGCATATAATGATGCTTGTTTATTCATTTGACATCACTAAAAAAATTTTGTTAAACGTTTTAAAGACATATTCTCTAACTTCTAAATTACATAAATTACTGCACCATACGGAACTTAACTCTCAACCATTTAGGTAGAGTTGGGCTATAAGTTTTTTTATTGTTAAACTACAGGAAAACAGTTTATTAATTTATGGTTTTTTATATCAATATAAATATAAATTGATTGTTAGACTCATGTAATACATGAGTTAATTTTAAAAAAATTAAATATAAAGCCATAAAGGTCAAAATATTTTAGAACTACGAATTTTTAAGAAAATAAAAAACATACTGAATTATTATAATGAAAATGTTTTTTATCTTCTAAATTTAAACAAATATTTTAAATAAAAAAAAAACTAATGAGCTTTAATTTTATGAATTTTAAAATTAAAAGATAAGTTTATTAATAAAATTGATATCAATTTATTACTACATTTATTGCAATTGTTACATTAAACTATTATGTGGAATTTAATAAAATAGAAAAACTTATAAAATGATATGTAGAAAAAAATTAATTCAAAATAACCATAAAATATCATTTGGCAAATTGAATGAGACTATAACAAGTGTCAAACAAAACCGTTATTTATTAGAGATGAATGACTAATCCAAACACATCATAAAACATTTCAATATCTTCGATAAACTAAAAAAAACATAAGCTATTTTAGATAAGTGATCCCAAACACCCCCTTAACATATTAATAGTTCATAAAATTTAAACAGAAATAGATTAAAAGTGTTGCACATTCGACCAAATTTGATTTAAAAAATGTAAGATAGGCGATACTTTACAATTAACCAAACTCGAGTTTAAGATTGGATTAAGAAGTTTGACTAACCGACAACGTAATAGAATACCTAATCGTTGATTATTTTGGCATTAATATAAGTTTGAGTATTTAAAATCAACTACGTTAGATTCTTTGGTATAAATCTAAATCGTCAAACGTTCAAACCATAATCAAAAGAATGGAATTGTAATATTATTGGATTTAAGTAGATATATTAAATTTCGCTCGTAAAATTAATCAAATTTAATACTAATATGATAAGATGCAAACTTTAACTAATTAAGTAAACTGATAAAACATTATGTTATGATTCGGTTCAATTTATTTTAAAACTCAGTTGATCGATTAATAATATTACATATAGTTTATATGTCCATATACTTTCTAATAAATAAAGGTTTTTTTTGCCACTTGTCAATTTTTTATAAGTTTTGACACTTATCATTTTATAGTATTTTTAGAATAAATAATGTCTACATGTCATTTTAAGGATTTTTTCAAATTTTAAAATTAAAAAAGCCACATAATACTTTTACTCATATATTTAAAGTATTTATTGTAATAAATGTGACAATAAATTACAACGAATATATTTTTTTCTTTCCTTATTATTTCTAAATTTTATTTTAAAAAATACTTAAGGTTACACTTAATTATTTAATATTTTTTAATCAACCCGTGTAATACACGAGTTTAACACCTAGTATATTTATAGTTTCATAGATGTATTATTTTGTGTATAATCATAATGCCAATTAGAAAATAAATAATATATTTTATATTTAAGTAGCTAAGTTGATATGGACATATTTTATAGACAAAACTTCACAATTGGTCCATGTGGTTTTACAGAATATCGCATTTCAAGGGCTTCGTAGCAAAAAGTCACGTCACTGGTCCTTATTGTAACAACGTAAAATTTCAAAACAAAATTTTCATTTTCCAACTACCAAAATTACATTTAGAAACATTCTCAAAGAGTATTTCACAATTGTTATCACTCAAACCATATTCCCAAGATCATAGAAAATATCTACTTCGTGTGTACGGTTCACGTCGGCGCCTTCCCACGGTCCTCGCTAGTATCTGAAACACATAACACAACAACTGTAAGCATAAATGCTTAGTGAGTTCCCCAAAATATCGCATACAACACATACGCCACTCGAGGCTATAGCACGACCCTCCGGTCGATATGTCTCAGCGGAACCCTCCAGTCCCGTAGCTCGTTGGACCCTCTGGTCCGATCATAGCTCGTTGGGCCCTCTGGCCCGGTCTGAGTCGTTGGACCCCTCCGGTGCGGTCTGTATCGTTGGACCCTCCGGTCCGGTCTTATAAAATCATACAACACACACACACACACATATATATATATATATATATATATATATATATATATATATATATATATATATATATCACATAGCACATATTCTCATACATAGCACATAAGACACTCTGTTCAACACATAATGCCACTCTAGGTAACGTATAGTGAGAAGACTCACCTCGTGTAACTCGGTAACTCGGAAATTTTGAACTCCGTGAAATAGGACCTAACCTTTGCCTAATCATATGAAATAAACACTCGATATCAACATATTTCCCAAGGCTAGACCAATCCCTCTAATCACTCTCAGGAAGGGGAAAAGACCATTTTACCCCTTACTTGACTCAAATACACTAAAGTTGACAAAACCCTAAAAGTCAACAAAAGTCAACCCTCCGGGTTACGCTGGGCGTACCCAGAGCCTTCACAGAATCGGGGTACACGACCCCTTACGCCACGCATACTGGGATTACGCCCAACGTAACACCCAGTTTCCTTATCCAACTCATTCAGGCCTTAATCAGTTAAGACTTTCGTCCAAAATCTAGATCTGACTCCTCTTATACGACTTAATCCATAAAGTCAAGACCTTTATGCCTTTGCATGGTTGTAAAGGTCACTTTGTGCTCAAAACACCCTTCCTCTTTCCATAATGGGACTATAACTCATGCATGACACTAGATCCACGACCAAGACTGGATTTTTGTGAATCCTCAACATAATACACACTAGATAAGGCCAGATCTAAGCTCATGGAGACTATTTGCACAAAAAGTCTCAAAATTTGAACCAAAACCCTAAAAATGGTCCAAAAAGCAAAACTTATGAAGAACAAGGAAAGCTCTGAGTTTTTTCCCTCAAAAGGGATCTCCAACCACTGTAGAACACAGATTTACACTTTTTCTTCAACTTCTAGCTCCAACAATGGCTCATTCTTCTCCTTCTTCACCTTGAAAAGATAACTTCAAGCTCAAAAACACACACACAAGCTAAAGCACGGATCTCAGCTCTCTAAGGACTCACTCAAGGGGATATGGTGGCTAGGGCAAAGGACAACATGTTCCTTTTATAGTGCACAAGCCAGAAATTAGGGCTTGCATCTGGGCTCACTACGCCTAGCGTAACCCCTGGGTACGCCCCGCGTACCCGGACGAGTCCGCGTCCAAAATAAGCGCGTGAGTACGTGCGGCGTACACCTCAATAGGCCCAACGTACTCACCAAACCAACATACCACTTAAGGGACTAATTTTACCAACTCTCAAAATAGAAGAGTCATAAAGCTTACCTGGATTTCGAGCTGTTACAATTCTCCCCCACTAGAACCAGACTTCGCCCTCGAAGTCTCATGCTCTGAACAACTCCGGATGCTGCTCCCGCATCTCCGACTCTGGCTCTCAGGTTAGCTCGGACCGTCTCCGATGTTGCCACTAGACCTGAACCAGGGGCACTTTCTTGTTCCTCAGAACCTTGATCCTCCGATCCAAGATTGTGATCGGCTTCTCAACATAATTCAGACTTGCGTCCACCTGGATATCCTCTAATGGTACCACTGCCGACTCATCGACAATACACTTCCTCAATTGCGACACATGGAAAGTATCATGAATCTGGTCCAACTCCGTAGGTAGCTCCAAACGGTACGCTAACTTGCCCACCCTCGCGATCACTCTAAACGACCCAATATACCGGGGTCCCAGTTTGCCCATCTTTCTGAATCGGATCACTCCTTTCCAAGGAGATACCTTAAGGAGCACAAAATCATCGACTTGGAACTCGAGCTCAGATCGTCGCCTATCCGCATAACTCTTCTGGCGACTCTGAGCGGTCAACAACCTCTGTCTGACCTGCTGGATCTGCTCTGTCGTCTGAAGCACTATCTCCGTACTACCCATCACGCGTTGCCCTACCTCACCCCAGAAAATGGGGGTCCGACACCTCCTCCCATACAACAGCTCAAAGGGTGGCATACCGATGCTCGAGTGATGGCTGTTGTTATAGGAAAACTCAGCCAAAGGCAAGTACGTGTCCCAACTTCCGCCGAAATCCAACACACATGCTCGGAGCATGTCCTCGAGCGTCTGAATCGTCCGCTCACTCTGCCCGTCAGTCTGTGGGTGGTATGCGGTACTAAAATGCAGCCTCGTACCCAACTCCTCATGGAATTTCTTCCAAAATCTGGAAGTGAAACGCACATCTCGATCTGAGACAATCGAGATCGGTACTCCATGTCGCGATACAACCTCTCTCACGTACAACTCTGCCAGCCTCTCAGCAGAAGAGCTCTCACTGATGGCAAGGAAGTGAGCGCTCTTCGTCAACCTGTCCACAATCACCCAAATTACATCGACACCCTAGCAGTCCTCGACAATTTGGTGATAAAATCCATGGTGATCTATTCCCACTTCCACTCGGGAACCTCCAACGGCTGCAACTTACCATGCGGACGCTGGTGCTCGGCCTTAACCTTGCGACAGGTCAAGCACCTCTCTACGAACCATGCGACATCCCTCTTCATACATGGCCACAAATACTCCCTTTTTAGGTTCAAATACATCTTAGTGGCCCCGGGATGGATCGATAATTTCGATCTATGCGCCTCCTCCATCAAGATGGTACACGCTCCGCCCATAAATGGCACCCAAACCCGACCCTGAAAGGTCATAAGTCCTCGACTATCGGTAACTAACTCCGATACCTGCCCGATCACTCGTTCCCTTTTGCGGTTCTCCGGTCTCACGGCCTCCGCCTGGGCCCCTCGTATGGTGTCCCACACCGGAGTCATCACTGTCAATCTCATGCAAACATCCTGTATTGAAGCGCCCTCCGCCCTACGACTCAGGGCATCGTCTACAACATTAGCCTTGCCCGGGTGGTATAGGATCTCGCAGTCGTAATCCTTTACCACATCCAACCATCTCCTCTGACACATATTTAGATTGGGTTGATCCATCAGGTACTTCAAACTCTTGTGGTCCGTGTATATGGTACACCAAACCCCATACAGATAGTGACGCCAAATCTTGAGGGCGAACACCACTACCCCCAACTCCAGATCGTGGGTGGGATACCTCGACTCTGTTAGGGTGCAAAGTCACTCTTGGATGTAGTGTTTTAGGCTTTCCTCTTTGTATGTGTAAATGGGTTGAGTCTTTCCTATAAATAAGAAGTGAGTGACTCCCATTAGGTAAGTGAATCCATTTGGAGTGTTAGACTAGAGAGAGAAATTTGTACAAACCCATTTTGTATATTCTTTCTAGATCTAATAAGAGCTTACAAAGATTTATTTACTCCATGTGTTCTTGATTTTACATGATGATTCACTAGATCTTTCTAATTCCGCACATGCCATCATAATCAACACCACATCAATTGCTATCAGAGCGGGTGTTCTTGATTTGATCAAGAATTGATCCTTGATGGCTTTCTTGATTTGGTGATTCATTTTATGATCTTGGATCTTCGTGTTTTAGAGAGTTTTGGATTCTAGAAATCAAATTCATCTTTGATTCTATTCATAATTCGATTTTCTTCACTAGAATTCAAGTGATTTTTACTTTCTCTCTCTAGAAAACCCATTCAAAATCACTTTCTTTCTCTAGAAATCTTCAAGTTTTTGTGATCATGGTGGATTTGCCATATGATTCTTGGATTGTGATCGTTAAAGATGTGAAATACAAAGTAAATGAAGATCAATTTTATGGGTTGGTGTTAAGCAAATTGATTTCATGGGGTAATATGGTTTCTTATGGAGGTTTGAAGGATGATCATGGAAGCTTGATATTTCAACCACTTTGTAAGATTGTTTGGTTGAATAAAATTGCCTTGTCCATATTAGTCCGTAGTAGAAATCAAAAGGAAGGAGAAGAAAGAGATTTGTTCAATAAGAAATACATTTCTCTAATTGAAAACCCAAATGATCTTCGTGCTCTTAAGTTTCTTGAAGTTCTTGATAATGGAGTTCAATGTGATGTTCTTGATGTTCAAGAAAAAGGAGTTCAAGTTTATGTTCAAGATGAAAAAGTTTTTTGCTCAATTGGAGTTCAAAACGATGATATTTTGTGTTCTTGTGATTCGTTTGAAGGAATGATTCCTTATCGGAAGCCGGTGATCCAAGAAAATCACAAGTATCAAACTCCAAAAGATTTGATTCAAATTCACAAAGTTGATGTTGTGGAAAGTGGGTTTGTTCATGGATTCAAGTCTTCAAGATGCAAAAAGATGAGAAAGAAAAAGAAGAAGAAGATCAATCGCAAAACAAGCGGGTTTACTCACAAAAATCGTCAAATGTTGTGAAGCCGAAATCCGTTAAACAAATTTGGGTTCCAAAGCAACAATCTCCAAGTGTTGTATTGAATTTGAAGTCAAAACCCAAAGGTGTTGGTGGTTCTTTTGAAGATGTTCTTGGATCGTTGAAGAACACGAAGAACGCGTTGTACATCTCGCATGGTGGGTGGTACAATGTTCGATTTGGAGATTTTCTCATTTGACAAAAGAACGAAGATCTTCCAAATTTGATTCGTTCGTCGAAAATGGATCTCGATTAGTCAAAAAGGTATCTCAAATTCTCAAATGGATTCCGAAACATCCATGATTTCGATTCGTACTTTACATTTTTCATTTTTGATCGATTTGTTTCGTTGGATCTATTCCGTTTCAACCCCATTATTGATCCAATTATTTTTTGTTTAGATCAAATCGTAAAAATCAAAATCAAATATTACCTTTTGTTTTGTCACTGTTCATCTACGTTTGTTTTCGAAACTCACATTAAACCAATATACCTTTTCATTCGATTCAAATCATTGAGCCCAAACAATTTAATACTGTTCATCATTGTTTCAAAATTGAGCCCAATCAATTCTTTTATGATCCGATAAGTATGGTTTTTAAGCCCAAATGTGATTCGATCAAAATTGAAATCGGATATGAAGCATTTCGTTTGTTCCTCATCAAACGCTTACAATGCTTGTACTCTCAAATGTTCTTGTTCATACGAACTGATGATGATCGAAAGTTACCGTTCACATCGGATGTTCTTTGGGATCAATTTCTTTGAGTCAAACAATTTGAGATATTGGACACTTTGGAGTCGAAATAGACATCGATTGTTGAATTTGATTTCGTTTCCTGGAAATTGAAAGTTTGATTTGGAGATTTCGAATGGATTCAATTTAGTCATGATGTCCAAAACAAAACCGATTTTAAACTACATTCGTTTGTGTCGATTCAAGGCTGATGGAAGAACAAAAATCGATTTCGATGGTTATCGAGAGATGTTTGATGATCGATTGTTGGTTACGACTAGAGACTAACGAATCGATGGTTGAAGGATTTGAAATCGAAAGTCTGTTCATTAACAGGGAAGATGGTTTTGAAATCGAATGTTTGATGTTGATGCTTTGGAATGAAACTCAAAAAGAACGAAGATTTTGAATGTCAATGATTGAGTTTGGTTCGCGATTGTTGATTGTGGTTGTTGGTTTGATTTCGAATCCTTACAGGTTGATAGTCAAGAGTCGATTGTGGGTATTGAAAGTCGATTGTTCAAGATCGATTGGTATTCTTTGAAATTTTGAAAACTTGATTTTTGAAAAATGAAAACTTGGAATCTGAGTTTGATTTTGGAGTTCTTGGGTTGATTGGTGAGGTCTAAAACCAAAGAACGAAGTGTCGATGATTTGGTTGGTTGTGTGAGTTCGCAAGTTCGATTGTTGATTTATGATGTATAAAGCTGAAGAACGAACTGGGAAGATGTTACAGGAGAACGAAAAATTGATTGCTTGTGTTTGGGGTGTGATAACGAAATGGGTTGATGGTCAAACTCACTTCGCATTTGGTTATAGAGATCAAAATCGAGTTCGCATCTATGGATCGATTCTGATGATCACTTGGAGTCGCATATGGGTGAATCAAAATGGAGTTCGCATCTGGGTTTCAAACATGAGTTCGCATTTGGTTAATTGGGTTAGAGATGCGAAGTATTCTCATCCATGGTTCGCATCCATGTTTCAGTCACGTGCGAAGAATTTGACGATGCGAAGTATTTCACTGGTTAGTGAATTGGGGAAGAAAACAGAAGTTTCGAAAAGAGTCCCTGCAGTTTCGTAATATTGGCAGTTTATACCCAACTTCGCATATGGGTAACATAAGCTGAGAAATTGTAGAATTTTTAGTTCCGGTCCCTGCAGTTTGTGCGAATTTACGCTTTATGCCCGGTTTCGCAAATGGGCTAGAGTTTCGCATATTTGGCTGATTTGGGCACAACGGGTCCCTGCAAGTTTCAGAAAGTGACAATTTCTACCCGGTTTTTGAAAAATCTTGCAACTTTCACCCAAAAAGTCAAAAAATTTCATAAATTGGAAATTTTTTGTGGGTTTTTCGTGCAAGATTTTTGGTGATTCATTTTTGATACACATTAAGGGGGAGTATCATGAAGACTATTCCTCGGGCGCTTCTCACCCTTAGTGGGTTTTATAATCATTTTTTGATTATAAAAAGGGGAGAATGATGGGTATTCAAAGCTTCTCGGGTTTGTCGAATATTCATTTGCGGATTTGAAGATCGGTGTTACTTCGAAGGGGAGTTTGGTCTTGATCGTGCTAGCTCGTTGGAGATTGAAGCCGGACATCCAGTCCTAACTTTGAGGGTGAGAATGTTAGGGTGCAAAGTCACTCTTGGATGTAGTGTTTTAGGCTTTCCTCTTTGTATGCGTAAATAGGTTGAGTCTTTCCTATAAATAGGAAGTGAGTGACTCCCATTAGGTATGTGAATCCATTTGGAGTGTTAGACTAGAGAGAGAAATTCGTACAACCCCATTTTGTATATTCTTTCTAGATCTAATAAGAGCTTACAAAGATTTATTTACTCCATGTGTTCTTGATTTTACATGATGATTCACTAGATCTTTCTAATTCTGGACATGCCATCATAATCATCACCACATCAGACTCATGAGGTTTCAGCTGCCTCAATGCGTATGCTATCACATGCCCTCTCTGCATAAGTACCACTCCCAACCCTGATATCGATGCATCACAGTACACCACGAAATCCTCCATCCCTTCCGGTAGTGCAAGCAACGGAGCTTCGCATAATCTCTGGCGAAGGGTCTCAAACGAGGTTTGCTGCTCCGAACCCCACGAGAAAGTAACACCCTTCCGGGTCAACTTGGTAAGTGGCACGACGATCTTGGAGAAATCCCTGATAAATCTCCGATAATAACCAGCCAACCCTAAGAAACTCCTGATCTCGGTAGGCGACCTTGGCACCTCCCAACTCATCACTGCCTCAATCTTGGCCGGATCGACCAATATCCCTTTCTGGTTAATGAGGTGCCCAAGGAAATGGACTTCCCGTAACCAAAAATCACACTTGGAGAATTTGGCGTAAAGCCTCTCCGATCTCATAACTCCAAGGATCTCCCTCAAATGCTTCTCATGCTGCTCTCTGGATCTCGAATATACCAAGATATCATCGAAAAATACAATCACCGAACGATCCAACATCGGTCAGCACACCCTGTTCATAAGATCCATGAACGCTGTTGGCGCATTGGTGAGTCCGAATGGCATCACCACGAACTCGTAATGCCCGTAATGAGTCCTGAACGCTGTCTTCTGGATATCTTCATCCCGTACCCTCATCTGGTGATATCCCGATCTCAAGTCTATCTTGGAGAACCAAGACGCCCCCTGCAACTGATCGAACAGATCATCGATACTCGGTAACGGATAACGGTTCTTGACCGTCAATTTGTTCAACTCCCAGTAATCAATGCACATCCGGTGTGAACCTTCCTTTTTCTTGACAATAAGGATCGACGCTCCCCATGGCGAGCTGCTCGGTCTAATGAACCCTTTTCCCAGTAGCTCCTGAATCTGCGAGGATAACTCCTGCATATCGGGCGGCGCAAGGCGATAAGGTGCCCTGGCGATAGGCGTCGCCCCCGGTATCAAATCGATACAAAACTCCACCTGCCTCTCGGGAGGCACACCCGGAAACTCCTCGGGGAAAACATCAGGGAACTCCCGCACAATCGAGACCTCATCAATCGAACTCGGCCTCCCAGCAGCCTCCCGCGTGTCCATCACATAGGCCACAAACCCCTTACAACCCTGCTGTAGACTCTGCCTCGCCCTGGCAGCCGAACAAAATGCTGACTCAGGACGGGTACCCTCACTGTACACCGTAAGCACTCCCCCACTAGGGTCTCGTATCGTCACCAACTGACGCTCGCAATCTATAATGGCTCCAAATTGACTCAGCCAATCCATGCCCTCTATAACACATACGTCCCCCATCGCAATCGGGACTAGATCAATCAGAAACCCCACACCGAAGATTTCAAGTCTACATCCTCGAATCACCTCGGTGGCATACACCGCTCGCTCGTTAGCTATAGAAACTCGCAGAGGCCGACTCAATGCCTCCCGACAAATACTGATATGGCGACTAAAAGCTAACGACACAAAAGATCGACTCGCTCCCGAGTCAAATAACACTAAGGCAGGTACAAAATTCACAAGAAAAGTACCTACACATAACATAATATAAGCATAATATCGCAGACTCGAAATAAATAGAGAGAAAAATACATACCGGCCACGATGTCGGATGCTGCGCGGACCTCCTCCGCTGTCAATTGGAAAGCTCTCCCGCAAGCCTTTGGCGCCTCGACTTTTGCTGGTCAAACCTCGGTAACCCTAGCAGCAGGTGCAGATCCCTGCGCTGATCCCTGATGTAGCTGAGGGCACTCGGCCTTCCGATGGCCGGTCTGGTTGCAATGAAAGCAAACCGAAAACCCCTTGGGGCAATCCCTCGCAATATGCCCCTCCTTCCCGCATTTGTAGCATACCCTCGCTCTGCATGACCTCTCGTGACTCTTGCTGCACTTCCCACAAGTACGACCCTTCACACCCCCAAATCTTGAATCAACGAGCCTAGCCCGCTTGGCTACCGACTGAGACTATGCCGGCCGCCGATCCCTCCCTTGAGACTCCTCCTCCTCCGTGTCCTGAGTCTCCAGCTCTATCTCCTTCTTCTAGGTATTTGCCTGGAGCTCGACAAATTTCCGGTATGTTGAGTTCGCCACGAACTCCTGAATATCCCTCCTCAGCACACTCAGATACCGACTCATACGAGCCTGCTCCGTAGACACCTGCTCAGGGCAAAACATCGCCCTCTCATGGAACTTCCGCGTAATCACAGTAACCGAATCAGTACCCTGCTTGAGGGTCAAGAACTCCTGAGCTAGTCGTTCCCTTTCCACAGGGGGAACGTACTCATCCCAGAACATGGTGGTGAACCTCTCCCAGGTCACCGCAGTAAGCTTCGCTGGGGTGAAATCTGCTGACACAAACTTCCACCAGTCCTTCGCCCCCAGGCGAAGCTGGTTCAACACGAACCGCACTTTCAAGTGCTCTGGACATGAACAAGTGTAAAAGCAACCCTCAACATCTGCAATCCATCTCATGGCAGCAATCGGATCCTGCATCCCATCAAACTCTGGTGGTTTCGTGTTGCTGAACTCCCGATACAGCAACGAATCACCCCCTTGCGGCCTGGCAGCTGCGACAGCTGCGGTGGCTTCAGCGACATCAGCCTCAGTAAGAGCATCATACCGCTCATCAAAAGTCTCAATCAGCATGGTCTTGATAGACCCAAACATCTCCGGTATCTCTGCCCGAATGGCCGTAACCACCTCCTCATGAATCAACCGACGGATCTCCGCGTCACTGACACCGCTGCTCTCAGGCATGTGTCGTGTCCCAACCATGATGCCTCTGAAATACAACATAAAAGCATCAGAGACTCGATTGAGCATACTCGCACTCGATAACGCAACCCTACCCGTCCTCCAGTATCCTAAGGATTCTTACTTGGACTGCTCACTGATCCGGTGTCTTCAGTAGTACGGGCCCTATACTACCGACAACACCGCATCAGCATTCACCCCAAGTCCTCCTCCATGGATCCCGGATCACAAGTACTCTACTCTCGCTATGCATTGGCTACCCTCCGATAGAACTCTCACGAGCTCCTCACTACTACCTACTCACTCTCAAGGCATCTCATAGCAGCAGTAATCTCCTAGGCTAAGGCATCACAAATCAGGCCACTCTAGTCCTAATATGTATACCTAGCCTACTCTAGCATGCATAACATAACATAGCATATCTCATAACACATAACGTAAGGGTATTTTGGGGATTCACCGTTCGGGCGCTGGCTGACCGTACACATTGCTCTGCTCTGGTTGTCTCAAACTTCTTGCTCTTTTTAGAAAATTTAATTTTTTTATTGTTGAAAATTTCTCAAATTCTTAGTTTGAGTTCAGATACGCCCGAAGGTGTATCCGAGTCCCTCAAACCAAGGCTCTGATACCAACTTGTAACAACGTAAATTTTCAAAACAAAATTTTCATTTTTCAACAACCAAAATTACATTTAGAAACATTCTCAAAGAGTATTTCACAATTTTTATCACTCAAAACATATTCCCAAGATCATAGAAAATATCCACTTCGTGTGTACGGTTCACACCGACGCCTTCCCACGGTCCTCGCTAGTACCTGAAACACATAACACAACAAATGTAAGCATAAATGCTTAGTGAGTTCCCCAAAATACCGCATACAACACATACGCCACTCGAGGCTATAGCACGACCCTCCGGTCGATATGTCTCAGCGGAACCCTCCAGTCCTGTAGCTCGTTGGACCCTCTGGTCCGGTCATAGCTCGTTGGGCGCTCTGGCCCGGTCTGTGTCGTTGGACCCTCCGGTCCGGTCTGTATCGTTGGACCCTCCGGTCCAGTCTTATAAAATTATACAACATACATATATATCACATAGCACATATTCTCATACATAGCACATAAGACCATCTGGTCAACACATAATACCACTCTAGGTAACGTATAGTGAGAAGACTCACCTTGTGTAACTCGGTAACTCGGAAATTTCGAACTCCGTGAAACAGGACCTAGCCTCTGCCTAATCATATGAAATAAACACTCGATATCAACATATTTCCCAAGGCTAGACCAATCCCTCTAATCACTCTCAGGAAGGGCAAAAGACCATTTTACCCCTTACTTGACTTTGGTGACCCATTGCAAACTAAGGGAAAAGTACGGATTGATGTGGAAGGTAGTATGGGTCTGTACTACTGAAAGCAAAGGATCCGTACTTGACTCCTAGAAAGCTGCGGGGAACCAGGAGTGGCAGAGTGTGAGGTCTTTCGATGATTATGTATAATCCTGACAATTGTATGGTTTGTTTTAGAGTAGTGATGACACGTCATGGAGCAGGAGGCTCAAGATCTGGGTCTGGTTCAAGTACGAGTTCCGATCCGATAGATGAGGGATTGAGCAAGTTCATTGCATCCAAGATTATGAGAGGCATCCTTGAGTCGACCCCGACGATTTTCGGGTTGATCAAGGAGGGTATCATTGAGCTGATGGAGGATCGACTTAGGGAATTCATGAGTGACATGGCACTTGGCCAGTCGGAGACTTGTACGCTCTCCTTCAAGGATTTCAAGGGATGCGGAGCACCAGAATTCTATAGGGTGAATGACCCCATTGCAGGCATACGATTGATAGCGAATATCGAGTATACTCAGATGACCAACTTCTGCCCTGAGGGGTCGAAGGTTAGGTTTTCCACAGGGTGTTTGAGGGATCGGGCTAGGGACTGGTGGGAGGAGGTCGGTTACGCATTGGGAGGCCTAGCCATTGTGATCATGACCTGGCCGAATTTCGTGACCCGATTCGGCGCCGAGTTTGCACCTACTATGGAGATTCAACAGTTCGACAGAGAGTTCTTGGACATGAAAAAGATGACTGAGACTGTGGCGGAGATCACTGCCAAATTCAGGGAGAGGGCTTTGTTGGTGCCCCAGTACACAGCTGATGAGGAGATGAAGAAGACTCGATACCACGATATGATGAGGCCAGAGATCAGGGAGTTTGTTAGTTACTCGGTGTGCCCAACATTGGACGACATGATAGCCAGGGAACGCGAGAGGAAGATTGATATGAACACATAGGGAAGAGGAAGGAGGAGGCTGAGTAGAAAGGAGGGATTTCTACGAAGAAACCCAAGGGATTTGACTCGAGGTCGAAGGGCCATTAGGTCCGGTGCCCTGTGGGAAATGCGGCAAGCCACATGAAGGAGCTTGTAGGCTAGGGAGCTCAGGATGCCAAAAGTGCGGCAAGAACGGGCACTTTAGCAAGGATTGCACCGCTCCTGCTCCTACCATTCCAACATCAGATCTGATTTGCTTCCATTGCAATCAGAAGGGCCACAGGAAGGCCCACTATCCGAGCTTAGCATCAGGAGCGCCAATGGTGGCGCCGACTCCAACGATCATGCGGATCACAGACGGCCGATACGGTAATATGAATGCTCCAGTGGTAAGTAGCCAAGCCTTTCAATTGACCACCGAGGAGGTGCGAGCCGCGCCAGATGTGGTAGCGGGTATGTTTCTTTCCCTTAACTCTTAATTTACATTATGAAAATACTTACATTTTTATATGTCTTGTTTTAGGATCATTCCTCGTGAACTGTTTAGGTGTTATTTGACTCGGGGCCACCCGATCTTTCGTATCTCTTGCGCTCAACAAGAAGTTTCCTGAGTCTTTGAGCATGTTAGACTACCCAATAGAGGTGGAGATTGTAGATGAGTGGTCCGTTCAGGCATCGAGGTTCATCAAGGTTGTGCTTTGAGGATGTATGATGAGTGCTACGCTATCGAATTGGTTCCCATCCCTCTACGCGGGAACAAAGTCATAGTAGGGATGAATTGGTTGAGCCCCAATGGGGTAGTGATTGATTATGAGCACCATCTACTATGAGTGCGGACCCCAAGTGGGGGAGAGTTGGTGGTCCAGGGGGATAGAGCTCAGTGCGACCCCATTTTATGTTCGGCTGCTAGGGCCATACGTTATCTCCATCAGGGTTGCTCAGGTTTTGTCGCTTACGTTATGGATACATGGGAACAGGTTAGAGCGACAATTGATGAGGTACCGGTTATTCGTGAGTACTCGGATGTATTTCCGGAGGATCTACCTGGGGTGCCTCTGGAGAGGCAGGTGGAGTTTCGGATCGATCTGGTTCCCGGTACAGCTCCCATAGCCAAAGCACCATATCTTTTGGCCCCACCAGAGATGCAAGAGTTGTCAACGCTGCTGCAAGAGCTGTTAGACAAGGGTTCATCCGGCTAAGTAGCTCATCGTGGGGTGCACCAATCTTGTTTGTGAAAAATTAGGATGGGTCGCACTGATGTGCATAGACTACCGAGAGTTAACAAACTAACGGTGAAGAAGCATTACCCACTCCTGAGGATCGATGATCTATTTGACTAGCTTCAGGGGGCTTCTTGGTTTTCCAAGATTGATCTGCGCTCAGGATACCACTAGATGAGGGTTAGGGAGGAGGATGTGCAGAAGATGGCCTTCCAGACTTGATATGGGCACTACGAGTTTGTGGAGATGCCTTTTGGGCTCACTAATGCCCCGACTGCGTTCATGGACCTCATGAACCACATGTGGAGAATGATGTTAGACCGGTCAGTGATAATGTTTATTGATGATATCATGGTCTACTCCTAGACCCAGGAGCAGCATGAGGGGCACTTGCGAGAGGTGTTGGATACCCTGAGGAAGGAGAGCGTGTACGCAAAGTTCTCCACGTGCGAGTTCTGGTTGCGCGAGGTGCAGTTTCTGGGGCAACTTGTCAACCAGAACGGTATCCTGGTCGATCCGGCCAAGGTGGAGGCCGTGATGAGATGGGAGGTTCCAAGGTCTCCATCCGAGATTCAAAGCTTCCTCGGTTTAACAGGCTATTATCAAAGATTCATTCAGGATTTCTCCAAGATAGTGGTACCCCTGACTCGACTAACGAAGAAGGTTGCTGTCTTTCGCTGGGAGACTGAGCAGCAGGTAGCGTTCGATACTTTGAGTCAGAAGTTACGCGAGGTGCCGATCTTAGCCCCGCCAGAGGGCGTTGAGGATTTCATACTGTACTATGACATGTCTATTTCAGGTTTGGGCATAGTGATGATGCAGAGAGGGCACATCGTCGCTTACGCCTCGAGGCAGTTGAAGCCTCATGAGGCGAATTACTGACACACGACCTGACATTGTGGGTGGTTGCTTTTGCCCTCAAGATTTGGCGACACTGCCTCTACGGGGTCCGTTGTACCATTTACACGGATCACAAGAGCTTGAGGTAGTTGATGGACCAATCAAATCTGAACATGAGACAGCGACGGTGGTTGGATGTGGTGAAGCATTTGTTGGATTAGTGTGTAAGCCCATAATTATATTTGATAAGTACTTGACCCGGTTGTGCGTGGTCCTTTTGGGCTGCCTTCACCATAGCAACTTGACAGGGTGATTTGTGGAGAGAGAGAAGATATTATGGTTTATTAATATATTATAAGAATAATATAATAAAAGAGAAATCATATTATTTAATTAATATTAGTCATAAGTTAATTAGGAATTAATTTGGTGACTAAAAGAGATTAATTGAATAAAAGGGACTTAAACTGTCAAATGTGTGATAGTTGAATTTTCGGCTGGGAAATCTAATGGATTAAAGGGGTGAACGAAATTATGATGGACGCCCATCATATTTTCGTCTATGGCCCGTATTCCAGAAGGTTCCATGGGCTACTTAGGCTTTACGCGGTCTATTAGGGTTTTGACCGAAACCCTAGCTGCCCACAGTATAAATAGGACCCTATGCATGCAATTTTCAGCCACTGGTTTTCTTAGAACCCTAGAGCCGACTTTGTGTGCCTCCTCCCTCTCTCAAATACTACCCTCTTACTTGTTGGTGTTTGTAAGCCATTAGAGGAGTTACACTTGTGACTCTAAGCTCAAGGAAGAATAAAGATAAAGAGTTCTTGAAAGAGGTAATCATCTAGATCTCATTAATTACATTAGTTTTGTAATATGTATGCTCGATCTAGGGTTATAAATCTTGGATGATTTGCATGTACAATAGAGAAACCTAGATCCAAGTATTAGGGTTTGCATGTGCACATAGGAAAGTTCTTTTGTGTCAAACCCATCAGTGGTATCAGAGCCTTGATTGGTTTCTGTTGTATGTGATGCAATGCTTGTTTATCTGCTGAAAATCGAGTTTCGGGATTTATTGCTATTTTGATGAAGAATAATTGCTAAAATCGTTTTCTTATAATAAAATCTAAATTTTATTGTTTCTATGTGATTATCTTTACCAAAACAAAATATAATTTCTAATTATTTAAATAATAATTTCCTTATATGATAAAAGTTGATTATTTAAATTATTTGGTAAATTATATTGTAAATAAAATGGATTAGGTCAAATTTAGATAATCATTATTTAATTGTTTAATTTAAAATTATTTGCTATTTGATCCTTTGTGTTTTGAAAAGTTCAAAACTTGTCCTCAAGTTTTGAAATTTAAATTTGTGATTAAAATGTTTAATTTGAACTATTTAAATTTCAAACCCTAGAATTTTACAAGTTTAAAATTCAACCTTATACTTTATAATATTATAAGATTAATATATATATATATATATATATATATATATATATATATATATATATATATATATATATATATATATATATATATAACCTAAAATGCTAGTCTTACCGTTAGCCGAATGGGTAGGATAGGGAAACCCTTTCTCATTAATAAGTATAATGAATTATAAAAGTAACTAAATGTTTTTTACAAAATTCCCAATCTTAGTTACTTTAGGAAAAGTGAATTGATGCAAGTCCATGAAATTACACTTTGTATCCTTGCTAAGACGTTAGTAGAGCGTGTGTGGTTAACCGACACACTAATTGAGTTCTAAGCAAAGGTAGCAAAGGGTAACTCAATGTTTGTCATAGTTCGATAAAGCGTGTGTGGTTAACCGGTACATCGAATAGGTGACTGTAACAATGAGGGCACCATGTACAATTGCATGGTTATTCACACCCTCTTTGTGATCCTCGACATCCCAGTCACAAACTTGAGGGGCATATCGAGATTTAAACATGCCATTGAAAATTTCAATGAATCTCAAAAAGATCTAGGTGTTTTTCAATACATTTAAAACTTAATCTTCTTTTCGTTTTTTATGGTGGAGAATTAGTGAATCGTCATTCACTTACCTTCAAGTTATTTGCATGTTAGATTACAGCATCCCTCTTCTAATATGTAAATAATGTTGTTGGATCCTAGCTCTAATTTCTCATTTGGGTGTTTAATTAGGGATTCATTTCTAATCAAACTTTGTTCTTTTCCTTTTCAGATGTCGAACATGAACAACAACAACGCTTCTGGCTTAAGTTCCTTCGGCTCATTCTCACTCATGAACTTGTGTGGGAGGGTGATATTCCATGGAAACAATTTCAAAGATTGGATCTGTAACATAAGAATGGTCACTCGTTATGAGGACAAAGAGTATGTCCTTGACAAGGAGCTGAAAGGAGATCGGCATGAACACTGCCACTCCCGAAGAGAACGCTGCCTTTGAGGCCCACAAGCATGATTCCATGAAAGTCCATTGCATCATGCTAGCGACAATGACTTCTGAACTCCAAAATTCCTATGAGGACATGTATCCCTATGAGATGCATCAAGACTTGTTGGACCGGTACCACCAAAGTGCGAGGAAAGAGAGGTATGAGATCATCACTTCGATGATCACTACTCGAATGGGTAGTGGAGAGTCCCTTACCGCTCATCTACAAAAGATGCAGAGATATGTTGATTGTCCGCTAAAGTTGAATGTTAACTTTGATGAAGAGCTGGCGATTAACATCATCCTTTACTCCCTGCCACCCTGCTACAACCAATTCCGCATGACCTACCATATGAATAAGGAAGAGGTCACCTTGAGCAAGCTTCAAGGCTTTCTTAGGACTGATGAGAGCAATCTCAAGGATAAGTCTGTTGCATCAACTCCCGCTCCAACCGCTGCCCTTGTTTTGGCTCTTGGGCAAAGGAAGAGTAAGAAGAGAAAGGCTCCCTCAAAGAGCCACCATAAGGGAAAATCCCTAGATGGTACCTCTTCTAGTGGAACCAAGGTTGGTTATACTGAACCCAACTCTAACCCAAAGGAGGCAGAGTGCCACTACTACCACAAAATAGGGCATTGGAAGAGAAGTTGCCCAGAATATCTACCGGCCATCAAGGATGGAAAGATCAAGCCATCCTACGTAGGTATTTACATAATTAAATCTAATGATTCATCACATTCCATTTCTTGGGTACTTGATACAGGATGTGGGTTTCACATTTGTTCTGATTTACAGGGCCTAAGAAGAGATAGGGATGTGGAGCATGGGAAGATAAATTTGATCATGGGGAACAAAAGATCGTCGCCTGTCACCAAGATCGAAATTTACTCTTTAATGCTCAGTAGTGGATTAGGATTAGATTTAGACAATTGTTGCTATTCGCCAGATATTGCAAGAAACATCATTTCATTTCATGGTTTATATAGACAAGGTTTTAGATATTCATTTGATAATGAAAAGGGTTCTATTAATGCTTATCTTAATGGTGTATTTTATTTTGAAGCATTGCCTTTTAATGGAATATATGGAACTGTGATGGTTGTAGATAACTTAGGAAATGATGTGTTGTGTATTGATTCATCCAATGGTTTGGATAAAGCATGCTTGTGGCGTTGTCGTCTTGGACATGTCAACAAGAAACACATAGCCCAACTCCAAAAGGATGGAGTGTTGGAGTCATTCGACCTTAAGGACGATGACGTGTGCGAGTCTTGTTTGCTTGGAAAGATGATAAAGTCACCCTTCACAGGCACTTGTGAGAGGGGTGAGGGTCTATTGGATCTCATACTTATTAATGAGAAAGGGTTGCTCTATCTGTGACAACCCGGAATTTTCCATTCGGTCAAACCCTAAAAGTCAACCACTTTTTATTATAAGTTAATGTAATTATTTCTTATTTTTATCAAATTTAAAGTTCGTTTGAATATTTTAATATTATTTTTAAACGAACGGGTGAAAGAAAGTGTCGTCTCGGGTTTTGAATTTTAAAAACCGCAAACACCTCGTGTCTTAGAAATTCCTGACCAAACTTTTATGTTTGGGTCGAAAAATCACCCAAAAATCCGTGAACTCATGCGTATGCATGAGTTTACTCCCCAAGTCTAGCCATTTGTGTTTACTCCCCAAATATCAAAAGAGTAAACTCCAAAATATCCTTTCAAGTATCATCCTAGATTTTGTTCTAGATATTCAAACTAGTAAGTGTTCTAACCATTTCAAGTTGGTTTAATACTTAATCTAGTGTTTGTGCATCTATTCATCCATTCATTTATGTATTTTGTCTAGATTTCCAAAAACACCAAGAACACCAAAAACACACACTAAGTGTTCTTGGACTTTTAGCTCAAATCAAGCTTCCTAATAGTAAGTACTTCCATCCTTGAGTGTTATTAAGCTAGTATTACATTTAAACACCAAGAAATTATGCCAATAACACAAGGTTAGAGGTGTTCACGGTCCAAGAATGTTCTTGGGCCGTAAACACCAAGAATGGCACCAAAGTGTGCCTAAGTCTTTATATAAGCCCTAGTTTGATGTTTAAGACTTACCTTGACATGTTTAAACCTTCCATTGATGTGTTTAAGCCTTGAAAAACATCAAAGACCAACATTTATAGGTGTTTACGGTTTGGGGATCTCCCAAAACCGTAAACACCCTAAAGTGTGTTTAAATGGGTCATTTTCCTTCCTTAGGCCTAAAAACTAACCTAGACAATTACCTAGTTGTGTTAAGGACTTGAAAACATGGCAATACCCTTTTCCATAAGGGTTTACGGTAGTAAACCCAAAGGGAAATGTCCATGAGGCCGTAAATTCCTCCAAGGAGTGTTTTTGTTGCCCTAGTCCCTTCCAAAGGCCAAACCACCAAGTAGAAGTACTTCAAAAGACTTGTTAAACCTCAAAACAACACATGGTCAATAGGAGTAGAGTTTACGACCATAAACCCTAGAGTTTACTGCCGTAAACTCCTTGGGTTATGACCATCAAAACCGTAAACTCCAAGGGAGTTTACCCTTGAACTCCAAACACCCTAGCTTTGCCCTACCAACACTTGGATGCAATCCTTGTGATCTTTAACACTTGAAACAAAGTGTTTTCAGATTCTAGAGTGTCACAACTTAATTTATTAGTTATATTTTGGCTAATTAGTTATATATATGTTCATTATATGATAACTAGGCTCGTGCGTGTGTACAAGTCTTCATTTGTCACCTAGCACCGTATCCGACACTTCAATCCAATCCAGTCACCACAAGTGAGTTCATACCCCTTTAACTAACCTTTGAAATACTTTTAAATGTTTTAAATGCTTTAA
Source organism: Lactuca sativa (assembly GCF_002870075.4). NCBI lineage: Eukaryota > Viridiplantae > Streptophyta > Magnoliopsida > Asterales > Asteraceae > Lactuca > Lactuca sativa. Next base: position 288,913,182 of record NC_056630.2, on the reverse strand, counting down.
TGGGGGGGGGGGGGGGAATACAAGTTGAATACTTATAGTTATTACATCAATCACATGTGATTAATAACTACAAAACCAATGATTTTATTACTGTTCAAACTGTTTTACTTCAAACTGCTTTACAAACTCTTTTACTTATCAAATACTTTTACTTAAACCCTTTTATACTTATTATAAATTGTGTGCCCATATATGTATAATTATATAAGCAATGTTTAAAAGACTTAGGAAGGCCGTCCACCCTATTTCCTTTTCGCGCTTGAGATGTGGTCTGGTGGGATATCGGGTAGCCGTCCAAAGGTCGTTTCAATATTAATTATATATCATGTGTACATATATAGTCATAAAATTTCTTCCATATTCGTACGTACCAATTACATCATTAGTAAGTTACCATATGGGTAGCGCAGGATAATACTTATACTATTGCTAGAACAATGAGATGTTCAACGAGTCAATTCATTCATGAGTCAGTACTTATTACTATGAGAACATATACAACTATACTAGAAGAAGAACATATACAACTATACTAGAAAGAGAACATATCCAACTATACTAGAAAGAGAACATATACAATGATACTAGAACGAGTAACAATACATTACATATACATGAATACGTTAACATAATTGTGATCCACTGTATCGTATCAGAGCATGCCTTAAATGTCATGGCCCGAGTTGTAGCCAGAGTCTCTTGGAGGGAGAGCGTGAGTTTGCGTATAGATCTATACTGGATTGACTATCCTACACCTTGCTGCTAGCTACAGCCGGACCTGCAGGTCTGTGGGTGCCAAACGTCATACCTTTTTACGACCTACATTTGTCGTTGTTACCTAGTCGATAGTATGGTACAATTAATCACATGACACCTTAATATAAATCCAGTTTAAGGTAGTTAGTACAGAAGTAGTTCCTATAATACAACACTACCGTACTACAATAATTTACCCTTTATATACATTTAGTGATCATTTCACTTAAACATTAAGGTACAAACTATATTTTGTTAATGATAGTCACACTTGGGAAAATTACACACTTTTACGATAAACGAACATACAAAACAGTTACGCCTTGGTAGAAGGCTACTTTTAATAGAAAATATAGGTTTTTCTAAGAGATTCAAACTTTTACAAACACTTACAAACATTCACATACTTTTTATCACCAATGTTTACAACTCATGCTTAAAACCACGTTCAAACGTTTTGATTCAAACACCGACACTAAAATACTTATGAACTCACCAGCTTAATGCTGATAAACTCTATCAAAATAACTTGTATTCTCAGGTCGTCAGTAGATAGGTACTGAGGCCAACTTTTGAGAAGATGGAGCGCATCCAAGACTCACATTATTATTTTGATTTACTTTTTGGTGTCTATAACTGTACGGAACACACTTGTATTAAAATTATATATTTAATGCAATGGATGATGTTGTTTGCTTATTTACTGTTATACTGTGTTGTGATACTTTACATGACGTCCTCCGCCCCAGAACGTTTCTGCCGTTCTTGGTTTTGGGGTGTGACACTATCCTACCCATTCAGCTAACGACCCTCCACCAATCAAGTCAGAGGGTTTTGTCAATGCGAAGCATCCCAATAGAGCGTGCAAGCTTGAGAAGTCCATTTATGGACTTAAGCAAGAGTCCCGTAGATGGAATATTTGTTTCGACGAGAAAGTCAAAGAATTTGGTTTTCTACGAAGCGAGGATGAATCATGTGTATATGTCAAAGCCAGTGGGAGTATAGTTAGCTTCCTCGTATTGTATGTCGATGACATACTACTCATAGGAAATGACATCCTGACACTGTAGGAGGTTAAGTCCTGGCTCGGGAAGTGCTTCGCTATGAAGGACCTCAGAGAGGGTTCCTATTTTTTGAGAATAAGGATAGTGAGAGACAGAAGTAAGAGACTAATAGGACTTAGTCAGAATACTTACTTGGACAAGGTACTAAAATGTTTTAGTATGGAGAATTCAAAGAAAGGGGAGTTACCGATCCAAAGTAATGCCAAGTTGAGTAAGACTCAGAGTCCGAGTACCGAATTCGAGATAGCATAAATGAGCCGAGTACCATATGTTGCCGCAGTTGACTCGATTATGTATGCTATGACTTGTACTCTCCCTTATGTGGCCTTTGCTTTGAGCATGGTTAGCAGATATCAAGGGAACCTTGGCAAAGCGCATTGGACCGCAGTCAAGAACATTCTTAAGTACCTTTGGAGGACCAAGGAATGGTTTCTAGTCCTTGGTCGAAGTGATGACCTAAAGGTGCAAGGGTATAGTGACACCAGTTTTCAGACCGACAGGGACAACTACCGTTCACAATCGGGCTGGGTCTTTACCCTTAATGGGGGAGCAGTGACTTGGAAAAGTTCCAAGCAAGAGACCGTGGCTAATTTAACATGAAAATCAGAGTACATTGCAGCGAGCGAAGTGTCAAAGGAGGAAATATGGTTGAAGAACTTCATTGGATACCTTGGAGTTGTTCCATCCATAAAGGAGCCCATGGAAATTTTCAGTGATAATGAAGGAGCGGTTGCCTTGACCAAGGAACCAAGGGATCACGGTAGATCTCGACATATCGACAAAAAATATCACTTTATTCGACATCGGGTGGAAGAAGGACCCCTCGTAGTTAAAAGGGTATCGTCAGCAGATAACCCAGAAGATCCGCTTACGAAGGGATTGAGCAGGGTTAAGCACTTGTAGCACGCTAGGAGCATCGGGATGAAGGACGATATTAGTTTAGATTAGATAGTTTAGAGACGTGTAATAGATAATCTGTAATTAACATTTGATGATTAAATAAAAGAGTATTATTTATTAGTAATTTTACTGTCTTATGTTAATTGTTTACCTGTTGTTTCAATTTGCATGTTTTGACTCCCTTAATAATAAGAATTATTCAAACCGTCCATAGTCGTTCATATGTTGGAATTAGGTATGAATGAAGACGGTCATGAGTTGGTGTGTAGATTGTCTAAAATGTATTAGACATAGCAAAAGTTTTCTACAACGTTCATGAGTGCTTATGAGTTTCATTTGAGCATTGGATTAAACCCACGCTTACAGGAATCACTTCTTGGAATTTATCTCGAGTGATCACAAGACGATAATATCATATGGTCTTAAAACCTAGATATATGGATTATTGTTTGTTAATTGGTTATGCATTGATAATGTGTAAACGCATCAGTAACTTGATGTTATAAAACGCACTGTTGTGTATGATTTGGTTAGTGAATAATAAATGCATATAATTCGATGTTTATCTGTTCCTTTTATCCTAAGAGGGTAAAAGCCATATCAGGGCCCCTTGATGATTTGGTTTGACTTATGTGTCGGGCCCGGTCAGGACTAAAATGATGTGTTCAATTAATTTCTATGTCAAACGAATCAGAGATCGAGAAACAAACTGTTGGACAATAAGTATGACTATGTTCCATGTAATTGTCCGCACGATATTTAGAATGGAGGACTATACGATCCCTTATCTAAAGGACAGGTTACTGATAAGATCAGAGTTTGACAACATCCTTGAGAGATACGATTTCTAATCAGATTGTGCTGAAATTTGTAGTTACTAGACTTATCCAAGTGGGAGACTGTTGGATTAGTGTCTAAGCCCGTAACTATATTTGATAAGTACTTGACCTGGTTGTGCATGGTCCTTTTGGGTTGCCTTCACCATAGCAACTTGACAGGGTGATTTGTGGAGAGAGAAGATATTATGGTTTATTAATATATTATAAGAATAATATACTAAAAGAGAAATCATATTATTTAATTAATATTAGTCATAAATTAATTAGGAGTTAATTTGATGACTAAAATAGATTAATTGAATAAAGGGGACTTAAACTGTCAAATGTGTGATAATTGAATTTTGGGTTGGGAAACCTAATGGATTAAAGGGGTGAACTAAATTAGGATGGGATCCCATCATATTTTCGTCCATGGCCTGTATTCCAGAAGGTTGCATGGGCTACTTAGGGTTTAAGCTGTCCATTACAGTTTTGATTGAAACCATAGCTGCTAACAATATAAATAGGACCCTATGCATGCAATTTCTGGCAACTAGTTTTCTTAGAACCCTAGAGCCGACTTTGTGTGCCTCCTCCCTCTCTCAAATACTACCTTCTTGCTTGTTTGTGTTTGTAAGCCATTAGAGGAGTTACACTTGTGACTCTAAGCTCAAGGAAGAAGAAATATCAAGAGTTCTTGAGGAGGTAATCATCTAGATCTCATTAATTACATTAGTTTTGTAATATGTATGCTAGATCTAGGGTTTTAAATCTTGGATGAATTACATATATAATAGAGAAACCTAGATCCAAGTATTAGGGTTTGCATGTGCACATAGGAAAGTTCTTTTGTGTCAAACCCATCAGGATTACGATTGCGAGATCCTTTATCACCCGGGGAAGGCCAATGTTGTGGCCGATACACTTAGCTGCAAGGCATTCGCAACCCCGATCAAAGACATCTGCCTGAGGATGACAATAGTGACTCCACTTTTGGAGCAGATTTAAGAGGCTCAGCAGGAGGCTATGAATGAGGAACACCGGAAGCGTGAGAGTATCGTGGGTCAAATTTCCTCCTTTAAATATGATAGCCGTAGTCTAATGACACTCCATCGTAGAGTATGGGTTCCGTACACGGGCGGTGTGTGCTAAATCTTAATGGAGGAGGCGCACAAAATCCAGATTTTCCATCCATCCTGGGGCGATGAAGATGTATAGAGATATCAGTCCTGATTACTGGTGGCCCTGCATAAAGCGGGATGTAGCGTGGTACGTCGAGAGGTGCTTGACTTGCAGGAAGGTCAAGGCCGAACACCAGAGACCTCACGGAAAGACACAACCATTGGAAATCCCTATGTTGAAATGGGAGGACATTACCATGGACTTCATTACGAAGTTACCTCAGACGATGCACAGAGTTGACCCAATATGGGTCATCGTGGATCGATTGACTAAGAGCGCCAATTTCATACCGATTCAGGAGAATATTTCGACCGAGAAGCTGGTAGACATCTACATCAGGGAGGTAGTAGCTAGACATGGGTGTGCCGGCTTCTATGATTTCAGACAGGGATGTGCGGTTCACTTTCATATTCTGGAAGAAATTTCATGATGAGTTGGGTACTTGTCTGCACTTCAGCACGACTTTCCAACCGCAGACGGATGATCAGAGCGAGTGGACTATCCAGACCTTAAAGGATATGTTTCGGGCGTGCGTTCTAGACTTTGGTGGTAGCTAGAATACCTACCTTCCCTTGGCAGATTTTTTCTTTGATAATAGCTACCATGCTAGTATCGACCGGCCACCCTTCGAGATGCTTTACAGGAGGAAGTGTAGGACCCCAATATGTTGGGATGAGGTTGGTCATAGGGTCATGGGGAGTACCGAAGTGGTACTCAAGACGACGTAGAAGATCCAGCAGGTCCGGAGTAGACTCCAGACGGCCCATAGTCGGCAGAAGAGCTACACTGACAGACGCCGATCAGACTTGGAGTGTTAGGTCGGGGATATGGTCCTTATGAAGGCGTCACCTTGGAAAGGTGTCATCAGCTTCAGAAAACGGGGCAAGTTGGGCCCTAGGTATATCAGACCCTTCATGGTGATAGCCCGGGTGGGCAAGGTAGCATATCGGTTAAACCTTCTGGAAGAGCTTAGACAGATCCACAACACTTTTCATGTTTTGCAGCTGCAGAAGTGCATAGCCGATGTTTCGCAGTTGCGGAGGATATACAAGTGGATGACCGCCTAAACTACATCAAGAGGCCTATAGCCATTCTCAATAATAAGAAGAAGGCTTTGAGAAACAAGGAAGTAGAACTGGTAAAGGTGAAATGGAAGCACCGTAAGGGCTTAGAATGGACATGGGAGCTAGAGGACGAGATGAGAAAGCATTACCCCGAGCTATTCCTAGCAGCAGCAACCGACTTCAAGGACAAAGTCTAATTCAAGCGGGGGAGTTTGTAACATTCGAGTCACCAAGTATTTTACTTTGATTTAATTAAGTATAATATATTGTAAATTGGAGAAAGGTCGTACGATGGGCGTATATAGTGGGGGGAAGCCTTGTGTACGCTGGGCATACCCAAGCATACGCCGGGCGTAACCTGTCCAGTTGAAAACCCTAAATTTTAGGGTTTTCACCATATATAAAGACATTAAATTCGTCCTAAACTTCATTCCCTCAGTCTCCATTGTCCCTAAAGAGTAGAAATCGAACCCTAAACCTCTTGCATGATTTGTGAGCTAATTTGGTGCACTTTTAGGTGATTTTTGGTGGTTTTGAAGAAGAGGAAGTTAGAAGAATGAGCAAGAATGTGAGAAGGGCTTGTAGATCCAAAATTTTAGCATCTTTTCTGACTCATTTGAGGCGTCAAGCTTTAAAGTTGACCATTACATGCTTAGTTGTAGTTTTGGGGTGTTTTATGTGACATTTTGACTCCATAGTTGAGATTTCTTGTGTTCTGGTAGTTCTAGCCCATAAGAGTTGTCCTTTTGAGCTCTTGGAAGCATTTAGAGCCATAAAAATTGGGCCTTGATGGTTAAGCCATAACCATGCAAGTGTTAGATGGTCATAAAGTGTGTTTAAGGACTTAAAACATGTCTTAATCCCCATCCATGCATGCAAACACATAAATTTTGTAACTTTATGGTCTAGGACGTCGTAAAGGAACTGGATCTATGCTTTGGACGTTAGGACTTAATGGATTCAGTTACAAAAGGAGTTCTAAGGAAACTAGCTAGTACATTGTACGTACTAGATCAATCTCCCTGAAATGGTCAGGCCCATCGTACACGAAGCGTACGTGCCAGGAACGTCACGCATATGCATGCCGAGTGGTCAAATGGGTATTTGGGCCTTAGGATGTTGGGCCTGAAAATAGTTGGGCCTCATCTGTCACACCCCCAAACCGAGATGGTGGAAACATTCGTGGGTGGAGGATGTCATGTACAATATCATAACAATGCACAATAGTAAAAGAAGCAACAACATCCATTGCATTAATAATATAGTTAATACATATGTGTTCTTTGTATAGTTGTATGAAACCAAAAATGTATAGCAAAAATAAAAGACAAGTCTTGAACATGCTCCGTCTTCTCAAAACCTATGCTAGTGTACCTGTTATTTTGAAAGAGAGTATCAACATTTAAGTTGGTGAGTTCATAAGTATTTAATGTCTAATGTTTGTATTTGTTTCATGAAAATGTTAGTAAACTTCCCAGAAAATCCTATATTTTCTACTTAAAATGAAAAGTAGTCTTTTACCCAAGACCCAACTATTTATATGTTTTGTTCTCTTTAAATAGTGTAAAATGTATGTTTGTACTTTTAATAGTATAAATGTATGTTTTCCATCTTTGTAAACTATTTTTACTAGAAAAATATTATGCCTTGTTCATATGTGAACATCACTATATGTGTGGAATGGAAGATAATATATTTTAGTAGTTTTGTTTAAAATAAAACCACTTAAGAAATGTTTGTCTTGTAAACCGAATTGTTTTAGTTAATGTTTAATGTGAATGAGGTTATAACCATACTTAATTGACTAGTATAAAACACGACGTTCTTCAGGCGTCGAAAAAGAAATGACATTTGTCACCCATAGACCTGTCGGTCCCAACTGTAGCTAACAACCAAGGTGCGGGATTGTCAGTCCTGTATAAATCTATACACAAACTCAAGCTCTCCCTCCAGGAGACTCTGGTTATAAAACATGACTTAGCAAGAATGTTGCTAAGTACCATGAAGTAGTATTTCACATTCTAGTTAACTTGTTTACGTATAGTGTGTATATGTTTCTTGTTCTTGTAAATGAGTAGTGTGCTTTGAAATGAAAAGGTAATAGCATGTATGTATTGATTCATGTATTGTTTCTATGATATAGAAAATAGTATGAACTGATTCTCTAAACTATACCTATTATAGTTTACTAGTATGCTTGTTAATGATTTGGAGAAAAGACTCATTTTCCCAGCATATGCAATTGAGTTAAGTATGTTCTTGAAAATGAGATTTAATATTCATGTATATATTTAGCATGTATAACTATGATTTAGCCAACAGTTGGACTAGTGATCCTACCCTAAGCCCACAACTAAACAAGAAATAGGAGTTACAGTATTAGCAATAGTCCTAAGTCCGTTAAAAAGAGTTTGAACATGGTTTTTAACAATATTTACAAGAATTTCTTTGTTTGTTTGTTTTCACATGTAAGTGTTAACACAATTGTATTGTGTTTAGCTTGTATTCTCCCCCCCCCCCCTTAAAAACATTGAAAAAAGTAAATTATAGGGGTATGAACTCATCTTATGTGAGTGATTCAATTGAAGGTTCAATATAGGATGTTGCTCCACAAGTTAGATCCCGAGACAAAAAACGAGTCCTACACTACTAGAAAAACAGCCTTTTACGACGCGCAAATAATGATACACACCGATAGAGGACGCGCATTTGCACATGCCCTAAAAAGTAATGTCAATTTTCCAAAATTTGAAGGATAGAGGATACGCATTTGTGCGTGCCCTAGAATTAGTGCCAAACAAAACAAAATTAAAAACACGGCAGACGCTTATTTTAAGTGTGTGTCATCTGAAAATGTCGCTTTATATTTTTTTTAACTAAACGTGTGTTTTTAAAGGGGGATCTCTAAAATTCTAAAATTTTGAATACCCCACTTCTGCACTCTCTCCTCTGGATCGCAAAAAGCCATTCTCTACCTCCCCTCTCGCTAACCCTAGACACAACCACTAAGCTTCGTCGGAGCTATCTTCTTCTCCCCCGCCGCCACCAACAAACCACAACCTTATTACCCTAAAAACCAGACTAATTTTTCACCTCTCATAATCTCTCTCATAACACTTAGGTTTTTGGCAATGAAAATCGACCCCCTACTCCTTTGACGTGTTCTAATTTCTTACTGTATCTAGGTTAAAATCAACCATTGCAGCAGAGCATCTTCTCGTGTAGTGTTTAGAGGGAAAGGAAATCCCCAAAAATTTGAAACCCCGCATCTTCTCCTTCCCTTCGTATCCTTCTTTGCCCTAATCTTTCTTCTTGATGCCATCATCTTCTTTCTCCCCACATGGACTGTTAGCTTTATACTTCCCATTCCCAATTCGTAATACCCCATTGCTATTTAGATGAAAATATTTACCCTTCAGTCTAGACGTCTACTTTTCCTCCTTAGACAATGATTACAACAATGTTGGATGAAGTTGCTTGCCACCTGTACATATCCCTTTGCCGCCACCTGCTCATGTCACCGACTTTCCCTATTGGCTACATATTTTGTCTAGTTGAATTGAAGGCTAAAGTTCTTGATTTATTTATTCATCTCGTGCTTCAATTTAACACTTTATGCTTGGATTCTAATTGACTCTTTTTTTTCTTTTAGGTTTTTGATGCGCGACTCTATTCTTTGATATCTAAGACTTCTTGATTCACATACATCTCGAAACAAGACGGTTTTGCCAAACGATGTTGATCTGCTTAATCCCCCAGCTGAGTTGGCGAAGAGGAAGCATAAGCTCAAACGACTTGTTCAATCTCCAAACTCTTTCTTCATGGATTTCAAGTGCCAGGGTTGTTTCAACATAACAACCGTATTCAGCCACTCTCAAACGATGGTGGTGTGTGGAAACTGTCAGACGGTGTTGTGCCGGCCGATTGGTGGTCGTGCAAGACTTACAGAAGGATGTTCTTTTAGAAGGAAGGGAGACTGATCCTATTGCTTACTTTTATGGCTGGTTAATCAGAAGCTGCTTCGGTGCTATTACTTAAAACGTTACAAGTTGAGTCTTTTATTCTAGTTTTTCTTGTTGGACCCCAGCTATCATCTTTTAAAATTAGGGATTGTGTTTGAATCATTTCATCAGACCGTCTACTCACTATTAAGCTACTATCACGTATAGATTTTTAAAAGTTTCTATGAATTTTTTGTTGATGACTGGTGGTATCAGATCCAAGAATGGATTTTTAAACTTCCATGTTCATATGTATGTTTTCATAAAGCATATTCTGCTATGTTTATCAGTTGGTTTCTTTTGCCTATCATGTCAGTTACTGTTAAGGACTGACTATAATAGAAAGGTACAAGAATGATGTATGTGATCTATAAGTGTTTGTCAAGGTTTTCATAGCAAGCTGAATGTTTATAGTACTGCATTTGTAATGATAATTAGGTTCTAATTTTGCAGGTTCTGATGTAGGGGTATTTTAGTCAAGTGCATAGTTGGCAGAGATTCAATTTGTATGGACGGTACTTGGATCTTTTATCATCAGAAGATGGTTATATAAACTTTTTAGTAAATGGCATTTTGGTCAAACTCGGAAACTAACATACAAAAGCCTACTCTCTGGTGTTTGTTGTTCTATTGGGTCAGCTATCTGGTGGTTTTCCTTTTTCAACATTTTAGGCCAGGTATCTTCAAGATGCTCGTCTTGCTGTGTCCGAGGTCTCGTCTGCTCATCTTGTTGTTTTCGAGGTCTCGTCGGCATCTTCCAGACTCCAGAAGTCTCTCTAGCTCTCTCGTATGTATTCGCACTCTTCAAAAATTTAAACGCATATATGTTAAAGTGACAGCCACATGATTTACTATTCCGTATTTACTTTTGAACTTTGTTATCTCAATGGTTAAAAGATATAGAAAGACTTTTAATTCATTTGACTTTTTGTATCTCTACAAATGGAAGCAAAATTCATTTAATAATCTTAATATATGTTTTATTTATTTATTTATTATTTTCTTAGTTATCGATAATAATAGTATTTATTAACTTTTAATTAGTTTTTAGGCTAATTATTATAGACGATAACATAGTTTATATAACTAAACTCTAAAGGAACGAGTGAATGGGTAAATGTTGCAATAAAAATATGTGAAGGTGCACCAAATTTGAAGTTAATATAAATAGAAATTTCATATTTAATCTGACATGAGTGATAGGTATGGTCTGAGTCAGCCTTGACTTTACGTGCATTGGCGGAGATTGATTCGACATGTATTGGTGGTTTGGTCAATTATGGGATCACTACATTGAAGGCACTAAGAGAAAATGTGTCATTTGGGAAGATATTACATCAAAGATCTAGTTTTTTTTTGTTTTTTATTTTTATTTTTTTTTCTAAAAGAGACAAAGTCTCAGGCAAACTTTATTAAAAAAGAATAAAAGAATACAAAGAGCAACTTACAATAAAAAAACAGACCACAAATTAAAAACTACACCAACCTATCCATAACCATTCTCCAAACCATTTTCTATTACAACCAACAACCCAGAATCTAACCCAAATAAAGCCGACCCAATCAAAGGAAAACTCCAAAATCAAAAAATGCCAACTCTAAATCCTCAATAGGTTAGAAAAAAACCCAGCTGTCCCAATGTTTGCTATTTGAACACATCTTTTCCCCCCTTCTTCCTTTTAGCAATTTTATCAACCTCTGCTCATGTCCCATCTGGATTTTTAGACTTATTTCTGAAACTACCCTTTGAAGGTTCTTCATGAGTAGAAACCTCAGTGACCTGCAGTCAAGAAACATTAGAGCAACTTAAACAAAAGTTATATGGGCATTTATGTCTTTTATACAACCGAGAAATTGGTTAAGGAAAAAGACTGACATGATAAGATGGAGAAGAGGGTGATGCTTTTTTGAATCCCATCACAAGTTTTCCTTCAGGCTCTAACCTACTAAATGTTACTGAACCAAAAAAAAATGAATAGCTAAGAAGATGAACACAAGTATTAAAAAAAAAAAGATGAAGATGAAGATGAGGGCATTTATGTCTTTTACCTGTATTACCAGCTTGCAACTGCATGGACTGTATACAAGGAGTGACTCCTTCTAGATCATACATTCTACTATTATTATTAGGCCAGAATCTAAAGTGTAACACCTAATCAAACTTTAAATCTTGGAGGAAGATACGCATGTATCACAAAAATATATATAAATAATAAATGAAAATAATTAATGGTTCTATTATTTTTATAACAATTTTATTCATCTCACTACCAAAAAATTAATACTGTATTTTTTTTAATCAAATATCCCAAAGCTAAACTTTTTTTTAACATTACAACACAATTAACAATAAAAACAAAAACTTCCAAAAATGCCCCTCCATGTTTAAAACCTACGGATATCTTTCGGGGGTTTGAAGTTGACCGGGTGAGTTTCTGGAGTGGCATTTTCGTCTTCTTTCCACATTTTAATTGTTTTGTCTGCTTTAGTCAATTAAAAGTTCAATTTTTTCTCAGATTGCAGGTGATGATGTTGCTACAAATAATTTAAGCGTAGATGTTGAGGCCATAGCTTTTCCTTGGAATTTGCTTCTATATAATAGAGAGAGAGATTCAGAAACTGTTAACATGTTTAATGGCAAAGTTGTAAATACGCAATATGCAGGAAGATTCTTTTTGTAAAAGAGCTGCAAGGAAGTTGCTTTTGGAGTTCAAATCTGGTAGTTTCTCAAAGTATGAGGTTAAATGCAAGAAATAGCAATCTTTTTTCATTGATTTGTTCATTATAGGCTTCTACTTCTATATATTTTATCACAAAACATTACTTTGAAAAATCAACAAATTATACAAGTTTTAGGGAAACTGTATCTGATGGAACTATTATTATAGTGTTAGGTGATGCACAAACTCGCTACATTGTAAATGTTGTGAGGGAGGAGAATGAGGAGGCTATGAGGTTGCCACCTAGCATCTCAATTGAAATCTCATAAGGTATACATGCTTTTTTTACTGATAAAAACAATATGTAACTTAGAATAACAACATATTTAGATATTGTACTGAAAGTAGAAAGTATAATTCATTTGTTCCAGGAGATTAAAGAATTCGTGCAGTCAGATTCCAGGCATTTAAGGCAAGAATATCATAAAATTACTGAGTGCATTTACGGAAAGAATATCATAAAATTTCTCTTCTTTCCAGGGTTATATCATAGAAACCTGATTAATTAAAATTTTAATATTATTGGATAAATTAATATTTTTGTGGTGGCTAATTTCTGGTTGACATTCTTGCGGTTCTTCCATTGCCACAGGTGAATACATATATATATATATATATATATATATATATATATATATATATATATATATATATATATATATATATATATATATATATATATATATATATATATATATATATATTATCTTTCTGAGTGTGAATGGTCTGAATTGAAATTTTTGTTTTGTGTTATATCTCAGATTGTGATTTGGTTGGTTATCTTGAAGATGCGTGGGTCAAGATCTTTGAATACAAAAAACATGTTGAAGTTTTTTGTTGTGTTCCAGTATATCCCCGGTGACCACAAGCCACCACCAGAGGACCACCGTTGAACACCCCCCAAATCCGGTGGCTACTGCCCACAGAACAGGTAAGGATGCTTTGATTTGGTTTTGTTAATGATGTGTTGTTTTTCGGTGACCACCAGCTACCACCGGAAGACCACCGTTGAAGCCAACCCGGAGAAATCCCGCTACCACTGCAAATCTGCAATCCACTTCAGGTGCAATCCACTACTCCCTCTTAAAAATTTTGAAACTTAGACATGACTACATATGATCAAAATAGTTATCTAATTTTATTAATAATAACTATTTAGGAGGTTGTATTCATTTGAATACACTTTGTCAACTTTTGACTTGTTTTGCCTGTTGACCCTGTTTTTTTAACTAATTTTGTTATATGATGATGGAGATATTAAAGTGCTATGTTTGGATAAGGAAAGGTGGAAACTTGTAAAGAGTGGGCACAAACTTGCAGAGGTATGATTCCTTGTGTTTATGCTTAGGTTTTGTTTCGTTGGATGAAATGGAATGAACCATTCCATTCCATTCCTTCCCTAATTCCATTTTACCATACAATACAATGATATATTACATTTTCATTAATTTTTCACTTTATAATATTTATTTATCGAAGTTTGTTGTGGGTATTGCCTTCTCTTTCATTCCTGCTTCGTTAGTTGTTCCTATTATGAAGGTAGGCTACTCTCTGGTTGTATTTTTCACATAATTGACAAGGAGCTGTTGTATCTATTCAGACTAGGCTTAGAGCAACGATTGCAAGAGATGTGTTCAGAATAAGAAGAAACAAGGCTACAACTATAGTTCAGGTACTATGGATGAATTATGTTTGTAAAGTATTTAAGAAAATGATTAGAAACAAGGGTCAATTTGTACAGATTAGTTAGCTACTTGCAGGTTGATCTTGAATAAGCAAAGGGGCAATGGATTGTATTTTTTGTATATAATTCGTTTGTAAATTTTTGTTACAACTTCTATTGATTTGTTTTATCTTTCCATGGAACAATTATTTGTATGACATTAAATTTATGTAATGGATTCTATTTTTTGTATATGATATTTTATTTTTTTTATAATGAAACACTAAATACAAATTTAATTTGAAAATAAGTAAATCTATTAGTAATATTTTTTTTAAACATTTAAAATTATGATACGCAAAAATGTGTGTCATCTTCATTTATGACATGGCGTTTCTTGACAGAGGTTTTCTTGATACGCGTTGCGTGTCATTAACACGCGCGTCGTAAGGTTACGACACGCGAATGCGTGTCGTCTTCCTTTATGACAGGGCCTTCCTTGATACGCATTGCGTGTCGTAAACGAGCGTCGTAATTGCGCGTCGTAATTGCGCGTCGTAAATGCGCGTCGTCTATAGATGACGCGCAAAAACACGTCGTCTCTCTTTATGACAGGGCCTTCCTTGACGCGCATTTGCGCGTCGTCTGAGCCTTTTACGATGCGCAATGAGCGTCGTAAAAGGCTGTTTTTCTAGTAGTGCTAAAAGCATTTCACGTAATATATATGTATACTATTAGTGAATATAATCACAAGTTTGTTAAGCAAATTGAATTTGTAAGATTTACTTACAAATAGTAGTGTTAGAAGCTATTTTGGAAGGCTGCCATTTCGGCCAGCCTATGGGGTTTTGGCCACATGAAGATCTTGGTGCTCCTAGTGTTCTTAGTGAAACCAAGAAGATTCAAGTGTTTTCGGCCCAAAGATCACCAAAAAGAAAGGTGATAGCTTGAAGAAATGAAGAACACTTGATGTTCTAAGCAAGATCCGAAGGAGATACAAGGCTTTTCGGATGATAGTTTAAAGAGAATGGTGGGTTTTCGGTTGATGTTTTTGAGAGAAAAGAGTGTGTTTTCGGTTGGAAAGGGACGAAGTGAGGATATGTTTTCGGTTCAAGCTATTTATAGCAAGATATAAGATTCGATGGGACATGTTCGTTGGTTTGCGCATCGAGAGGATAACACCGAGGGTTCTCGGCTGGAAACCGAGGGTTTGCGGCTGCAAACCAAGGCTTTGCGGTTAGAAGGTTCTCGGCTGAAAATGGATATTCGGTCTCGCACGTTTGCGGTCCGGGGTGAGTTATCGGTCTGAAGTGTTTAAGCCATGCGAGGGTTTTTGCTTCTAGCGAGACTTCTCGAATTCAAGCACTTCACTTCTAATTTATGCAACACTTCTAGTAAAAGGTTTTTAAACACATAGAGATTTTTAATCTAAACTTAATAAGATAAATCTACTTAATAAGATAGATCAACACAATAAGTTTGACTTTAGTTGACCCAAGTTTGACTTTTACAAGATTGAAATTAACGGGTTGTCACATCATGACCGACTGTGGAGTAAGACTTCTAGGCCTAGATCTAGGATATATGGTATTAGGCCTTGAAACTTAAATGGATGGACTTGGGCCTTAATTTAATTAGGAGTTGGGCCTTGGGAGAAAGAGGCCTAATAGGCCAAGGATTAGGAAACCTTGCCTTGTGACATGAATAAGAAGTATGGGACATAAGGGAGTTCTACTGGACCCAGTGACTAACTAGGGAATTTATTATTCTTTAGGGAGAGCATTTACGAGCCATCCGAGGAGTACGATTTCGGCATACACAGTGAGATGAGCCTCACTTCGTAGAAACTGTGGGTTGAAGGCACCAATGTTGGCCCACTAGTATTGATATGACTTAGTAATTATCTTTGTGATAATTATTAAGGTGGTATGTATTGTTTGGTGCTTATGTGTGATATACATGATTTATGTGGTAGTGGTAGGGGTGAAATAGACCCCGTAATCGGTTGGAATAAAACTGATGGGTAGGTCGGGAACCCATGTATGCCTGACAGGGGTAGGTCGGACACCCCGGTATGTCTGATATGAGTAGGTTGAGCACCCAGGTATGCTCAACAGGGTATGTGGGGCACCTGAATATGTCTGACAATATGTTTATGATTTGTATGTGGTATGGTGGGGGAATCTCACTAAGCTTTGTGCTTACGGTTTTCCGTTTTGGTTTTAGGTACTTCCAGCTCGAAGATGAAAGGGTCGGGTTGCTCGCATCGCATCACACCATGATTTTCCGCATTAGTGATTTTGGGATTATAACTCTGATGATGATTTTATATGCATCGTTGGATTGCAGAACTAAATTATTTTATATTTACATGGTTTTGGGAAAAACAATATGGTTTATGTTATGATTGATAAACTTAAAAATGAAATTTTTGGGTTGTAATTTTAAGGGTGTTACAAAATTTTTCCGATCTAGTGGACGAAGGAGAAATTCATTCATAATTTCACCCAACTTGGTTAGGTTTTCATAGTCATCTAATGCTCCCAAATGATTTAAAACTTCTAATGCATGTAATAATGTTTATGGATCATATGGATTCATCAAATCAAAATAGACCATGACATTTATACCGAGATACTTATGTGTGAGAACCGTATTTGCAAAGTTCATTTGATTTGTCTTTGGTTAGGTTTGAGGGTGCAGATCATTATTGAAACTTTTCTCCGTATAAAGTCTGAAACATTTACTTTGTTATGTTCTTCCAACACGACTTCGTCCCTAGCACTACTAGAAAAAAGGCCTTTTACGACGCTCATTGCGCGTCGTAAAAGGCTCAGACGACGCGCAAATGCGTGTCAAGGAAGGCCCTGTCATAAAGAGAGACGACGCGCTTTTGCGCGTCGTCTATAGACGACGCGCATTTACGACGCTCATTTACGACGCGCAATTACGACGCACATTTACGACACGCAATGCGTATCAAGGAAGGCCCTGTCATAAAGGAAGATGACACGCATTCGCGTGTCGTAACCTTACGACGCGCGTGTTAATGACACGCAATGCGTATCAAGAAAGCCCCTGTCAAGAAAGGCCATGTCATAAATGAAGATGACACACATTTTTGCGTATCGTAAATTTAAATGTTTAAAAAAATAAATTTATATATTTATTAATTTTTAAATTAAATTTGCATTTAATTTCTCATAATAGAAATAAAATACCATATACAAAAAATACAATCCATTGCATAATATAAAATAAAATTTCATACTCAAAAAATAAAATAAATTACACAAATTGTAATGTCATACAAAGAATCATTCAAATGTTAAACAAAAATAATACATTGCTAACATGGGTTATACATTTCTATAAAACTAACAAATAATCATACAACTCTGTTTCTTACTGGAAAGGAATGTCAAACATGATTACAAGTCTCCCTTAATCTTGATTACTCACCTGCTTAAGTAGAATGTTGTTGTTGAGAAGGTTACCTAGCAACAGAGAAAAACACAACACCTCTCCCACAATCACAACATCATTTACAGAGAAAGGGTTGTCAATTACTTTCATTAAGACTTTCATTCAATCACAAAAATATTAAATAAAAGGGTGAAACAATAACTTACTTTTGATAAGTTGATCTCCCTTAGAGCAAACACAGTTAAAACATTGAACAAGACCCTATTTCCCTCTTCTTTTAAAGTTTCCAGAATGTTTAGAATGCTCTCCTTACTCATAATATATAATCAATAATCAGATTGAATTATATATTATGAGTAAGTAATAAATTACATGTAACACAATAAAGTATTATTAAGGAACTTATGAGTTCAAATATTATTTTTTACACTCAGATGCCAAAATATTTTATGTTATTCTTCTACAAGTTGAGAACCAACTCAAACATGAAAGATAATAGTCCATCTGGCAGCTTTTGATGACATGGCAAATGAAATTTCTCAGAGATAGAATAATACCTGTACTATCAAAATGATGGCAACCACAACAGGTGGTCCAATAACTACAGCCAAAAACATGTCTTTAATCATGTCTGGAAAGAAAAGAAAGATTGTTTGCTGCAATCATAAATCCCATGTGTTACAAACTTATATCCAAATTTAAATTAAATAAAAAGAGAAAACTGTAAAAACAAATTATATCCAAGGTAATACACCATACAACAAAATAGCAAAGTCCATCAGTATTGTTACAAACCCATGAAGGAAGTGGAAGTTACTGGAAAAAAAAACATATGATTTGAGGCCTGTTCTCCATTCTTCCTAATAAGATAAATTGAGAAGCATTTTTCAAAAAAACACCGTTTTCTTAATTATTAGAACACATTAGGAAAGCTTTATACTCTTTGATTTAAGAAGCTAAGTAAACTATAAGAAATCCACAACAAAAAGAAACTATAAGAAATCCACAACAAAAAGATTTGAAACTTACATGTCCAGTAAGAAGAGGGGTATCAGCAACAAGCTTGAAAGCAACAGGCCTTGGAGTACGCACAGGCCAAGCCTGCAAATAAAAGGTGCATCAAGTATAAAAGAGAACAGGGAAACTGATATTAAAAACAAGAACTTTGATCATTAGAATAAAAGAGAGAGAGAAAATAGAGAGGGAAGAAATGGAATGGAATGACTCATTCCATTCCATTTCATTCTATATTCCAACCTTTACCTTGTTTTCTTATCATTATCAGTTGTAATATATATATATATATATATATATATATATATATATATATATATATATATATATATATTACAACTGCAACTGGTAACACTGTAACTCCTAGGCACCAAGAAGGGTATTTTTGGAAATTGTAAAAGATCAAAAAGGGTATTTCAGGAAAGTGAAAAACCCAAAAGGGTATGTCTGGAAATTGAGATACCTGAACAAGCTCTTCATTTTCAGTAGCACAATTGGGTTTTCATTTTCAATAGCACACTTGCAAAAATTTTAAACTTTTAAAATCCATCTTAGAAGGACTAAAGGTTAGAAAGGAGAAGTAATGAAGCTATGAGTTGAGAAAAGAGTAATCACAGCAAGGTCTCTAAAACAGACCTGCTGTTCAAAACGGATTTGCTCCAAAATCTAAAACAGAAACATAGCTTTAACTAAATTTTATAGAAAACTATGATTGTTCAGGATTCCAGAACTATAAAGAACTCCTTCTAACTCCAAAGGATGAATTAAATATGAATTTTACAAAAAGGTGTATCACTTCTATCTCCAACAAGACAGTCAAGTGAGGTTGGCCAATTCTACCCAACTTGTGAGTAGAATTCGTCCATACCAAAATTCAGAGAAGTAAAGGACATACAAATGAAAGTCTCAGAGTTGGAATTGAATGAAAAGCATTTCCCAAGCTCCGGATATAAAATTCACATTATGGACAATCACAACACTAGTAAAAGCTGGTGACTGCCCACTGATCTGGAGTCTGGATCAATTCTAACCAATTTATAATTGGAAATAACACCCCATCTGCTCCAGATCTTAAATTCATAATATCAGGAACATATAGAAACTTGGAATCACTCTGGATCCTTTTCCAAGCCTTATAAATGATGAAAACAAAATGACATATCAGAACAGACCCGGATCAGACCTAACAGCAAAGATTCCATTCTTGCACATAGATAAAGTCCTTACCAGTGAAGTTGGGCTGCTTAAGAAAGTTAGCCAACTCAATTTGTGAACTTTGGGAACTGGTTTGGGGTCCGTTTGAGTTCTATAGCTCAAGGTATGATTTTTACAATATGACTATAGATCTGATGGAAAACAGAATCAATTTGTGAGCTGGCAAGGAGCTCATTGATTTCTTCTAATAATGGGCATTGGAGTGAAGGTGAGAATGGAAATAATGATATGAGACTACTGTGACCAAGGGTATGATTGTCATTTTCTAACACAACATACCATTTTCTGTTTTCACCTGGAATTAATTTTCACAAAATAAAAAAAAACATATAAGGTTTTCTCAAGTATCAACTATAAAAAATAAAAACCAATTTCCACTAATCTCGATTGATGTTACTGCTATTCAGATGAAAGAAGAAGAGGAGAGAAGTAAAATAGAGAAAGGAAAAGAAGGAGCTACTATGGATCTTATGCAAGTGCTTCTTGCCAGCACTAAAGAAGTTAAGGAACAAAATGATGGGTTTGTTGATGTGGTGAAGAAAACCAAAGAAAATAATGGAAATTTGTTGTCAAAAGAAGCTACAGTGGGGGAAAAACAGTTTTTGAGTCAGGGGAATCAAGGGAATTTCTCGAAAAATGAAGGTGCAGGGGTTTTTGCTGGAAACCGCAAGCAGGGGCAAAAAGGGAATTATCCGAAAATTGGAAATTCTGGGGCTTCTGCTGGAATTCGCTATCAAGGGTATAATGGGAATAATCAGGAAAATTTGGAATTTAGTTTTGATAGAGGTGGGAAGACAGGAGGTAAAAATGGGCAGGGGTATTATGGGAATATTGAGCCAATGAAAGGAAAGTCTAATGATTCAAAGATTGAACAGGGGCAAAGTTGGAAAAGTAACAAGGTTATGGGAAAGAACAAGGATGGGGGTGATGTTTCGGAAGTCAAAGGGTTTGTGGGGAATAGTTCTATGAGTCGGCCTGACCAGGAAGCTAAAAAATCAGAAGCAGGGGTAAATTTTAATGGTAACAGGCAGGGCTATATTCTGAAATCTGGTGCTCGATTTCAAAATCAATATTATGGCTTGCTTTTAAAATCGATTTCATTAATTTTATATAAGAAGGGTACAGCTGACCTAATTTTATATAAGAACTCTAGAACTGATACGTACCTTTCTCTTTGATAATTTCTTTTAAGATGACTATTGTTTAGGGCTATCAACAACACCGTCATCTCCGCTACCATAGTGTAATAAACAAAGCACCATTGAAGGCCCTTCATCCTCTTGGTGATTTGCATCAGTTTACCGAACATTACATTGGGAAAAAAAGGCATTTTTTTCTTGAAATGAGGCTATTGCAATGCTGTCTTGAAAAAAAGGCATGTTTTCTTCTCCAATAGAAATTGATATCACATCAGCTCCATCAGCTACTGCAGCATCAAGCCCGGTTAAGATGTCACTCTCTGGCCAATCTAGACCAAAACATACTTTATAAACCGCCAGATGAGCATAAGGTGCCATCCCAACGGCTAATATTTCACTCTCTGGGCAATCTGGACAAAAAAGTAGACCATCAGTTGATTTTTTGTGATGGAAGTTTCGTTTGAGCAATTCAACGAACAGTTGGCATGCATTGTTCGAACAAAAAAATTCAAAAAACTATAACAGGTGATAGTTACACCAAATCATCCACCATGGTTGATTAATCGATAGACCGACTCTCTATCTCAATTTATTTGTAATTACAAGGAGAGTGAAATAAAAAGGAAAGGGGGGAAGTGGTAGCATAGGAAAGAAAAAAGTTCAGAACTTTAAAATCATGTCTACGTACCTTCAAAATTGAAGCCAAAAAACTCAAAACTGTTGATTCGTGGCTTGAATCGTTGTTGTGGTGCGATGTTAGAATGGTGGAGTCCAAGAGAAAACACAAATTATGATGGGTAGCTATCGTTATTGGTAATGCATGATTCATCAAAAGCCCTAGTTCTTCGGTCAATCGTCTATTTTGTGAAAGAAGATATTACCATTGCAAATGCGTTATGTCTGATTAGGGTTTGCATAGAGAAGGAGTGAAAGTCGATCGTAGAGGAAGGGGTTTGTAGAGAGAAGGAAGGGAGAGAATGAAATCGATCTAGCGGGTGTAGAGAGTACAGAGGAAGAGGAAGGAGGATGTTCAAAATTTTGGGGGAAGGAGAGACGAGAAGGTTGAGGTTTCGATTAGGAGTTGTTCAACAGGTAGCTTCAATTGACGGTTGATGAGTCGTAGTTGTCGATCAGCGCTACAATCGAAAGGAGTTGCAGTCACTGAACCATTTAACGCGAGGATCGGGTTTGAGACTAGAAGAGGCAACGAGGATTGGAGGCAATGGATGTGGGTGAGGGTGGAGACGAGGGAGAAGAAGGCGGGGGTTTAAAAAATTTGGGGATTTCATTTTCCCTCTAAGGAGAAGTGAGAAGCGCGTTTCTTAAAAAAATATAAAACGACATTCATAGACGACGCACCTTTTAGCTAAAGTGCCCTCCGTGTTTTTTATTTTTTTACAGTAGACACTAATTTAAGGGCACGCAATAATGCGCGACCTAAATCCTTAAATTTTTTGAAGAGATGACACTTATTTAACGTTACTCTCTTTTGCGTAACATCTATCTCCGAGTGTCGTTGTTTGCGCGTCGTAAAAGGGTCTTTTTCTTGTAGTGTAGTGAGCACTTGCTTTGTATATTGGGAGAAGCAACGAATACTCAACACATAGACATGACATAAACTATGCCATCTATGGTAAACAAAGAAATGTAGTTCTTTTTAGGTTCTTAGGTTTATAAAATTTCAACAAGATGATGTCTACCCAGAACTTTGATCAAAGGTGCACTAAGGAAATAACCTTGAAACTTTTTAGTCTTCTACATTTCCTTTAGAATCCCAAAACAACACATTAGTAGTTAATGATCTTTCAATGAATTATAACTCTACATAAGTGGACCATTCTCTCTCAAAAGCTTACCATCGATAAACACCTACAAGATAAAGAAGAAGGTGAATGCAAGTGTATCCATTAAGACATGTGTGGCACCTATTTTTTTTAAATGACAAACTATCATACTCCTAATCTAATCCTAAACACCACCTATGTCTCATAGTGAGACTTGAACCCATGACCTCTCATTTGAGAGAGTCACTACTTACCACTAGGCCAAAGGCTCTTTGGTATATGTGGCACCTATTTATACAAGCTTACGTCAAAATAATTGTATTACTGATCTGGTCTTCATAGCAAACAATGTAACCTACTTCTCCACTAATGGTTATATCCATATATTCCTCAACTCAAAAAGAAATAAGCATTGTAACCACCTTAATAGTCTAGGTGTATCTACCCATAAATTGCTTTTGTCTATCATCACTTTCCCCATTGATGGCTTCCGTAGTAAACTAAGGAATCTATTATTCACAAAAATCAACAATTTAAAATTTATCTAGCAATAACTTGATCATAAATTCATTTCTCATGCATTACAACATTTATATAAAACAAACAGATGCAACATATTTTGTGTTGAAAAAACAAACAAGTCATAAAACTAAGAGTTGTTGTAATTTAGGAGATTAGCAACAAGGAATGATTGGTAAAAGCAAAAATGAACAAGACTGAGTTGATTGATCTTACATCAATAAGTTTCATCGACTAGGATAAAGTGTTTGATTGTCCTTGAGAGCTTTCATGATTTTTTTCTTGTGCCAAATTGGTAAATTCTTCCTCTTCTCCAAAATGACATAATGTTGTTGATATACATTTCATTTTTCACTTGTTACATCGTAATCTCCTTATGGTCACGTCGTGACACCCAGTTTACCCAAAAACCATGCCTTTGACCCCTTGACACCCGATTTCGCCCAAAAATCATGTACAAACTGAAAATTATATTACCATATAAGTCATTTTTCCAATTTAACTTGGAGTAACCGATTATAATAACTGAATGTGTACAAAAATAAAGTTAAATGGTCAAACATTGACAAAAAAATCCAGTGACTAAATTTGTACAAAACGAAAAGTATCTTACCATTTAAAGCTATTTTCCCTTTTGTACACATTCAATCCTTATGACCGGTTTCTTGAGGTTTTGTTCATAACATCATGCGCTAGAAAATCATTAAAGAGGTGTTTTCATACTTGGCTTTTCCCTCACGTATATTTGTAACCTAATTCATGATCTAGTCAAATAATACAGGTGCCTAAGTTTTCTCCAAGCAAAAGATATCTTCGGCTTCTGTTTCATCGATCTCCATAATAGACAACAAGATTCTCTTTGATTGCTTCCACTTAACTCGAATTTTCACTTCCAAGACAAAAAAACACTCTGGAAAAAAATTTAGAGACTTCCCCAATTCATAAGTGGTTCTTTGTATATGAATTAGGAAAGACTCTAAACTTTTTGTTAGATTGTTCTTTTGTCTTGGAAGTGCAAATTCGAGTTGGAAGGAATCAATCACAAAAGAATCACATTTTCTATTATGGAGATAGATTAAAACCAAATCCGAATAAATATTTGTCTTTCAAAAAACTATGGTAACAATATTATTTGATCGATTCACATTTAAGTGAAGGACAAGCCACGTATGAGAACACATCACCAATGAGTTCATGGAGAGTACGTTGCTTCGCCTTGAATATGTTGCAACTAAGAAGATGAATATGTCTCGTTACAATGATGTGTTAAAGATGTAGATCAAGGAGTTTTACTTCTCATTAAGTGTTAAACGTTTGACAAGATGGTGGAGTTGACTTGGATTTAGAAAACTATGAGCATTGTGGCAAGTATAAGAGGATGAATGAGGGTACAAGTCATAAGTCTAAACTCTTCAATTTTAGACAATAGGGTCATTATGGTTGAAACTATAAGCATTAGATAAATGTAGACTATCCTCGACTAACGGGAGGGACGACGTCGACCCATTACTTGTAATTATACAATTGACTGATGGACGTCTAATCATTAGTTAGGAGTAGAAAATTAATGATGGTCATTCTATGGCCATCATTAGATAATTTAGATATGAAAGGATTACATTAATCCCTAATTATCTTTTATTGCTTAGTTAAAAGGATAACATGATCATTTACTCTTATTTATATATTTCATTTACTCTAAAAAAATCTTTGTTCATAGAAAACGTGTGCTCCAAACATGTATCATTTATACTGAAAAAAAAATGAAACACGTTATAATTCAAATAGAACTATATAGAGTTTAGTATTTTTTTTTAGTTAATGACAGATTAGGGACACTATTGGATGCTTAAATCCATCCACTCTTTGTCCAATTTTAAGCGTACATCTTTACATAAATTTGTAAACTAACAAGTGAAAGACATATAATGGCTAGGATTTCGTATTATTATTAAAGAGAACTACAAATACAATGAAAGGGAAAGACATAATATATAGACTACTAATTAGGGTTTCCTAGCGAAAAGGCCCAATCATAAAACCCAATATAAAATAAAGCCCAAAATATTATTAGGCTAACACCCCCCCCCCCCTCATACTCACAATGCAACGGAAATAAGCATTAAGAGTTTGTCAGACAGAAAATGGAATCGAGGAGCAGTCACCGGCTTCGTAAGAATATCAACAATCTGTAAAGAGGAAGGAACATAAGGAAGGGTGATAGTGCCATTCTGGAGATGATGACGTGTGAAATGACAGTCAATCTCAATGCGCTTTGTGCACTCATGAAACACTGAATTCTTGGCAATCATTTGTCAGACCCCCGAACCAGAATGACAGAAACGTTCGGGGGTTGGGTGACTTCATCTTATAACATCATCACAGTGTAAATAATTGAATCAAGACAACATCATCATCACACATACAATAATACAATCATCATTGTTTACATAAGTATGTGTTGGATTACAAATTACATTCCAAATAAATAAGTGTATAACGTTGGTGAGTTCATAATCATGTTTTCTTGGTGACCAACCCGCTTAACAATTTCCTGAGAATACAAGTTATTTTAAAAACGTCAATATATATAACGTTGGTGAGTTCATAATCATGTTTGTATGAAAAGTTTAGTATCACTTTGTAAACACCAGAAAATATGATATTTTCTGTAAAAATGGTTTGAAAGTTTTATGTCAAATCTTGTATTAAAGTATGTGTGTTTCTGTTTTGAAAATGTATAAAGAGAGTATTCCAGAAAATCCTATGTTCTCTGTTGTAAGTAGAAGGTAATCTATAATGTAAGTTTCCCGGAAAATCTGATATTTTCTGCTTGTAAAAGTATTGTGGTCTTAAAACCCTAAGAATCGAGTGTCGTAGGAATATATAGCTCGCACGTGTATCAAAAGTATCGTATATGTATTCCGTAAATTTGTACAGTGTCTGTTAATTTCTATGTGAGTCGTTATAACCATGCTTGATATTACTGATCTGCCTGTCGTGATGATTTTCATGCATCGACTTGTTTAAGGTAAGACATTTGTCACCCTAGACTGGCCTAGTCTAGCTGTAGCAAACAACTCAGGTGCAGGCCTGTCAACCCCGTATAGATCTATACACAAACTCTTGCTCTCCCTCCAGGAGACTCTGGTAATAACTACAAGACTGAAGGTTGTACACTACTTAGGTACAATGTCACACCCCAAAACCGGAACGACGGAAACGTTCGGGGGTGGAGGACATCATGTTTAGTATCACAAGACATGCATCATAGTAATCAAAGTAATAAACAACCATTTCATTAGAAAGAAAAATGTTTACAAAGTGTGTGTTCACAAAACATAAAGTACATAAGCAAATAACAAAACACGACTTGAAGCTATACTGCTCCATCTTCTGAATTCCCAGAGCGAGTACTTGTCTACTAGTTTCCTGAGAATACAAGTTATTTTGAAAGAGTTGATCAGTAATTAAGCCGGCGAGTTCATAATATTTTAGTGATGTAAGTAAGTTTGTAGAAAGCTTAGTAAGTTAAAGTAAATTGTAAGTTTTGTTTAGAAAAGTTCGCCTGTTCCTCCAGAAAATCCTATATTTCCTGCTTTGATGAAAGATAAGTAAAAATGACTCTACAATCTTTTCTATGAGTACTAAATGAATACAAGTTATATAACACTTAGAGTAAACAAACAATCGATTGTGTGTATCTGCCCTAAGCCCACAATCAAACAAGGAACAGGAAATGAGGCGGATGGCACACATCCCATTGGTTGTTAGATCATTGTTATATATAACCTTGGTGTATTCACTTGGTATTCACGGAGTTAATTGTATTAGTTCCTTTATATTTGATGAAAAAAATCCTTTAAGAAAACCCTTATTTCTTATAATAAAATAGTGACCATAGTGGTTCCTTCTATAATCACTTAGTTTATACTAGCTATATATAATCTAATATCGAACAGATAGTTAATTGTGTGGATCTTCCCTAAGCCCGCAACCAAACAAGGAACAGGGAATGAGGCGGAAAGCACACATCCAACTACCTAGCGGATATTAATTATATATAACATTGATGTATAAACTAAGGTATTATAGGATTAACCACTTAAAGTCCTTTAAGTTATGTTGGTTTAATAAAATGGATTAAACCCTTTACTGGTAAGTTTCTAGTTTTGTATATCAAAAGTTCTATTTGAAAAGTATGTTTTGTACTAGAAAACTGTGCATTAAATCAGTGTACTATGACCTGACCCATACCTGGTACCCCTTATGATGACTTAATGTATACGGAACATATATATAACTAAGATCGAATGGATAATAGGCTGGGTGAATCCGCTCTAAGCCCACAACCAAACAAGGAACAGGAAATGAAGAAGAAAGCACACATCCTATTACCTGTCGGATCCTATTAACATATATCCCTTGATGTATACATTGAGGAATCATAAGGTTAGCATTATAGGTCCCTTTCCCACTTAATGTTCATGTTACGAATAAGTTATGTATCTTATTTATTATCATCGGGTACTTTGCAGATGTACCCTTTATAAATAACTTAGGTTGGATATAACTATCACCTCATGCCTGCTAACCCTGGTACGTGAAATCGTACTGGTGTCAACGCAAACCCAAAAAGATATATTATTAAGTTTTATCACCTCGTGCCTGCTAGCCCTGGTATGTGAAATCGTACTGGTGCCAACGCAAACCCGGAAAGATATATTATTAAGTTTTATCATATCGTGCCTGCTAACCCTGGTACATGCAATTGTACTGGTGTCAATGCAAACCCGGAAAGATATATTAACATGATTTTTCCCGATATTTGTTATAGTATGTTTCTCTCTGTACTTGTTATAACATGTTCCTCGCTTTTTCTCTTTATAGTATGTTTTCTTATCTAGTATGAACTGAACCTCTAAACTATACCCCTTATAGTTTACTAGTGTTTTACTTGATCTGTTATTGAACAGACTCATTTTACTACTAAGTTATGCTTGTACTTTAAAAATGGAGTTTTGTTAAACTATAAAGTAACATAACTTTAAAAGAGTTTTTGAAGTGTTTTAATCACTTATAAAAGACATAAGAAATCCTTTGAAATATGTTTATAACAAACATTTACAAAATTATCGTTGTGTTTAACTTGTAGTCCCCCCCCCCCCCCCCCTTAAAGCATTTAAAACAGTTAAAAGATTCATTACGGGGTATGAACTCACCTGATGTGGGTGATTCAAACGAATACGTGCGTAAGGTTGAGAAGTTCCACGAATGAAGTCCCAAGACACAAACGAGTCCTAAATGACATATTTGGCATATATTGGCATGAATATAGTGTTTAAACCAACTAACATGCTAGGAAACACCCGTAGGGACTTGGACGAAGTGTTGAAATCACATGTGATTGATCAAAGAGGTGTTCACGACCACCCATGGTGTTTACAGCCATGAGTTTATGGCCAAGGGAGTTTACAGCCGTAAACTTATGGTCAAACATGCCTAAGTGTGTGGTTTAAGGTCCTACAACATCCATTTAGGGTTCAAGGTCAAAGGCTTGGACTTAAGAAGGGTTTTCGGCCAAAATGGCACATATATAGGGGTTTACGGCCAAGCGAGATGCTCCTGGCTGTAAACTCCTTTTGTTCTTGCATTCTTGATGGTTTCAAGGCTCTAATCAGGTGTTTCAACTAGATAACAAGTTAAGGAGAGAGTACTTACGATATAGAGGCTTGAAAGGGTTGATTTCGGTCCAAAAACACTAGTGTGTGTTCTTGGTGTTCTTGGTGAAAGTTGAAGATTATGAAGATCTAGAAAAAAGGATGTTTTCATGGATGAATCATGAGGGTGTTACTAGATAAAGAGATGTATCAACAAATCAAAGGAAGAACACTTACTTTTTTGATGATCTAGGATGAAGAACTCGATGATACTTGAGAGAGAAATCAAGTGTTCTTGAGGTGAAAGTGAAATAATGAAAGAAAGTTGAAGGAATATGAGACTTAAGGAGGGAGTTTACGGCCCACCTTTAGTTTACGGCCGTAAACTCAAGTGTTGTGGTTGTGAACTCCTTTTGATGAGGATTAAAGCTTGAAAGTTGCACAGTGACTTTAGCAGGTACTTCCTAACACTCATTCCTTAAGTGTACTAGGCTAAAACTCCTTAGAATGACCTTTAACAAGGCTAGAACTCATTAGAAATGAGTCTGACACTCACTTGAGTTTGCCTAATTTAACATAATATGTATTGTGAGGCCCAATAATAAATCAATGGGCCTATAAGGCCCAAATAACATGAAATGAGTGTATGGGGACCAATAAGCATATAAATGGGTCACTAAGGCCCAATAAGCATGAAATATGTATACAAGGCCCAATAGAAGTGAAAATAATGTAATTAGCCCATTTGTTATTGTAATGCATTGTTTTAGCTCAATTTTCACTAAAATGGTATGAAATGCCCACTTTTTGTTGAAAATGACATTCTTGGCCCATTAAGCTGAGAATTTACATTAGAGGTCCATTTTTTATAAAAATGACCCTTTAGGCCCATTAAGACCGAAAGTTTACATTTAAGGGCCCATTTTGAATAAAATGACATTTTTAACCTACTATTGTTAGAAATAACATTTTTGGCCCAAATATATTGAAATTTACATTTTTGGCCCAAATAAATTGGAAATGACATTTTAGGCCCATGAAACCGCATATTTCTAAATAAGGCCCATTTTTATGAAAATTGACCATTTTAGCCCATTAAAACCGTGAATTTCTAAATAAGACTCATTTTTGTGAAAATTGACAAATTTAGCCCATTAAAACCGTGAAGGCGTAAATTGAAGCCCATTTTGTGAAAATTAACACTTTTGGCCCCTTTGAAACCGTGAATATCATAAAGATCCATTTTTATTTAAAAATGACTCTTTTGGTCCTCTCAAAACCGTGGTTGTCATAAAGGCTTCATATTTTGTTTATTTGTCAAATATGGCCCCTTATACAGTTTTATTTAGTTTTCAAACATCCTCAGCATGTTTAATCCTTTCAACTTCATAGTAAGTCACATAAGATGGTTTAGTTTACAAAGATCACCAAGTTTAGTAGATATTTTGAGTTTGGTGAAGATTTAACATGTTTTTATAACATAATCATCACATATAACATCAAAATACACATATACATGCATAAATACATAGATCTAACCCAAAATAAACTTGTATCCTCCCCCAAAACATAGTAAAAACCAAAAACAAGGGGGTATGAGCTCACTTTGGGTGCTGGATTCGGTTTTGAAGAAGTTTGAAGGAGTTATTGGCCTAGCAAGCTTATTTGATGAGATTTTTCGGTTCCTAGAGAGTTCTAGGAGCAACAAGAACGAAATGGAGAGTGTATGAGTGGTAGGATTAACATAAAAATGAAGTTAAACTTCTTGAATGGAGGTAACTTACCCAGAATGACGAACTTTGATGAAGTATCTTTGAACACACACATAAGCACACACGAAATTTGAATAGTAAGGATGAGATTATTCTTGGAGTTCTAGAGAGAATTTTTGATGTAGTTGTAACAGAAAGAAAATGAGAGCGATGGTGGGATACTCTCAACTGAAAATAAGAAGAGAGGAGAGAGGATTAATTGGGTAATACATGTAGGTTTAATCCTAGAGATATGGGGGTTATTTGCTTGGAATACCATTAAATAATAATGAGGTGTCAATTTATTTAGATAATCTCATTTTCTCTTATATATATATATATAAGATGAGAATGGAAAGAAATTTGGATGTTAGGCTCATATTGAATATTAACCGAATTTATAATGTCCAATAAGGAAGTTTTCGGCCTATTGGGCCCACATTGATGTTCACGGCCCAATATGATAAAAGGAATGGGTTTTAGGCCCATTATAATCAAAGGAGATGGTTTTCGGCCCAATAAGGCACATGATGAGTCTTATGGCCCAAAATCAATTACTTAGTGAGTGTGGGCCCAATTAGGGCCCAAATGAGGATTTGTAGCCCAAAAGAATCAAGTTGTGAGTTTATTGGCCCATTAGGCCCAATAAATGATTCCTGGCCCAATAATGTGTTTGAACCAGGAAGTTAGGTTTACAACCCAAAGTTGGGTGAATATAGTGCATTGAAGTAGGTTTAGGGCTTCGCGAGTGAGTTTTGCTTCGAATAGTTTTTTTTGAATGAGTAATATGTATAACGTCAAACTTGGAGTTACAAGATACAACAAGAATTGAGTACATCTGAAAAACATTTCCTGGCCAAAAATGCTAGTTGTGACATCATTATCGCACTCTCGTTATCACAATACAAAGGGGTAGGATGAGAGATGTGAACGCCCATATCTGCAAGAAGCCATATCAACCAAACAATCTCACAAGTGGCGATAGACATGGCTCAATACTCAGATTTTGTAGAAGATCGAGAAATAACATCTTGTTTCTTGCTTTTCTATGATATCAATGAATCTCCAAGAAAAACACAATACCCAGTAGTGCACTTACGATCATAAATATCATTATCCTAATTTGCATCACTATAGGCACGCATCTCAAGAGAGGATGTAGATGGAAACATAAGAGTGCGGAACTGAGTACCATGTAAATATCTTAAAATATGAAAAACAGCTCCCCAATGAATAGTAGTAGGAGCAGTGAC
Organism: Lactuca sativa; assembly: GCF_002870075.4. Taxonomy (NCBI): domain Eukaryota; kingdom Viridiplantae; phylum Streptophyta; class Magnoliopsida; order Asterales; family Asteraceae; genus Lactuca; species Lactuca sativa. The sequence goes on along the minus strand of NC_056630.2, from coordinate 288,881,253 downwards.
AAACTTGCTAACCACATGAACTGCATGAGAAATATCCGATCTAGTGACATTAAGATAAAATGAACTTCTAACAATGGTACGATAAAGGCTTGGATCTGATAATGGGACACCATCAGTTGGAGAGTATATTGCATTACTCTCTATAGGCGTATCAACTGTTCAATTACCCGTGAGTCGTGCACGTTCAAACAAATCTGAAATATATTTCGCTTGATATAAAAGATAACCCTTTGGAGATTGAGCAACTTCAATCCCCAAGAAATAACGTAGCAATCCCAAGTCTTTCATAGCAAAACGGTGAGCCAAATCACACTTTAAAGACTCTATACCATCATGATCATCACCAGTAATAATCATGTCATCGACATATAAGGAAAGAATAATCCGACCTGCATTCGTACATCGAATAAATAGAGCCAAGTCATGGTTACTTGGTTGAAAACCAAGAGAAGTAATAACCGTAGAAAATTTCTCAAACCAAGCACGAGGGGCTTGTTTGAGGCCATATAGTGCCTTTCGAAGTGGACAAACTTCACCTGGTTGGTGAGCAATACCAAGGGGAGGAGACATGTATACTTCCTCATGAAGATCGCCATTCAAGAAAGCATTCTTGAAATCCATCTGATAAATCTTCCATTGGCGAATGGAAGAAACTGCAATCAAGGTGTGAACAATCGTCATTTTTGCAACAGGAGCAAACGTGTCCTCATAATCCATACCATACTTTTGTGCATACCCTTTCGCAACAAGTCTAGCTTTATAATGCTTAACGGATCCATCAGACTTTGTTTTGATTTTATGAACCCAACGATAACCAATCATGTGTTTTCTGGGTGGAATCGAAACCAGAGAACGGCGGAAACGTTCTGGGGAGGAGGACGTCATGTAATGTATCACAACAAAGTAATAGTAAACAAGTAAACAACATCATCCATTGCATTAAATATATAATTTTTAATACAAGTGTGTTCTGTACAGTTATAGACACCAAAAATAATGTAAATCAAAATAAAGAGATGAGTCCTGAATGCACTCCATCTTCTCAAAAGCTGGTCTCGGTACCTGTCTACTGATGACCTGAGAATACAAGTTATTTTGAAAGAGTTTATCAGCATTAATGCTGGTGAGTTCATAAGTATTTTAGTGTCGGTGTTTGTATCAAAACGTTTGAACATAGTTTTAAACAATAGTTTGTAAACATTAGTGATAAAAGTATGTGAATGTTTGTAAGTGTTTGTAGAAGTTTGAATCTCTCAGAAAAACCTATATTTTATATTAAAAGTAGCCTTCTACCAAGGCGTAACTGTTTTGTATGTTTGTTTATCGTAAAAGTGTGTAATTTTCCAAGTGTAACTATCATTATCAAAATATAGTTTATATATTATTGTTTAAGTGAAATAATCACTAAATGTATATAAAGGATAAATTACTGTAGTATTGTAGTATTGTATTATAAGAACTATTGATGTACTAACTACCTTAAACCGGATTTATATTAAGGTATCATGTGATTAATTGTACCATACTATCGACTGAGTAACAACGACAAATGTAGGTCGTAAAAAGGTATGACGTTTGGCACCCACAGACCTGCAGGTCCGGCTATAGCTAGCAGCAAGGTGTAGGATAGTCAATCCAGTATAGATCTGTATGCAAACTCACTCTCTCCCTCCAAGAGACTCTGGTTACAACTCGGGCCATGACATTTAAGGCATGCACCGATACAGTGGATCACATTTATGTAAGTGTATGTATGTATATGTAATGTATTGTTGTCGTTCTAGTATCGTTGTATATGTTCTGTTTTTAGTATAGTTGTATATGTTTTCCTTCTAGTATAGTTGTATATGTTCTCCTTCTAGTATAGTTGTATATGTTCTCATAGTAATATCATGTATATGTTCTCGTAGTAATGTAATGTATATTTTTTTCATAGTACTAAGTACTGACTCATGAATGAACTGACTCATTGATCTAGCAAAAGTATAAGTGTAATCTTGTGTTACCCCGATGGTAACTTACTAATGATGTAACTGATACGCATGAATATGAAGGTACTTTTATGTCTATATATGCACATATGATATATAATTGATATTGAAACGACCCTCGGACGGCTACCCGACATCCCACCGGACCACATCCAAATCGAGGAAAAGGAAATAGTGCGGATGGGCCTCCTAAGCCTTTTAAACATTTCTTATATATCTATGCATATATGGACATGAAATTTATAAGAAGTATAATAAAGTTTAAATAAAAGTATTTGATAAGTAAAAGAGTTTGTAAAACATTTTGAAGTAAAACAGTTTGATAAACAGTTTGAAACAGTGATAAAATCATTGGTTTAATAGTTATTAATCACATGTGATTGATGTAATAACTATAAGTATTCAAATTGTATTCCCCCCCCCCCATAAAAGCATTTAAAACATTTAAAAGTATTTCAAAGGTTAATTAAAGGGGTATAAACTCACCTGTAGTGAGTGGTTCTGATGACAATGTTGGATTAGACGCTAGGTGTCAAGTGGTGACTTGAGTACACGCGCGAATCCTATTTAGCATATATTGGCACATATATGGATATAATTAGTGTTATGAACAACTAGTTGATGATTTTGGGACCACCTTAGGGACTAGTAAACACTTATAATGAAGTGTTATAATCATATATGATTGTATGAGGGTTTATAAGGCTATACAAGAGGGTGTATGGCCGAAATACACACTATATGTGTGTGTGCGGCCAGGTGTGCGGCCTAGTGTGCTGCCAGCACATGTGTGCTGCCAGATGGTGTGTGCTGCCTTGTGTGCGGCCAGATGGTGATCTTGGTGTTCTTGGTACCTTTTATGAAGATCTTCAAGGAGAATGGATGATACTTGAGAGGATTTATGTGTTCTATGCTTGAATAAGTGAAGGAAGTGTTCAAAAATGATTTAAGTGTGGTATATATAGGTGGAGTGTGCGGTTGGGAAGGGTGTGAGGCCGCAAACAAGAGTGTGTGGCCGCACACTCAAGTGTATGGCCGCACACTCCATGTGTTGGAGTGTTTGGCCCGGTTTTGATTTCTACACTTCGAGTTAACCCTTTTTAACACTCCTACCTTGATTATATCACATTTATAATGCTTCATTAGACTCTAAAGGTTACTAATATATAGTAAAATAAGTCTAATATTGGAAAGAATTGAAGAGTGCATGCGAGAAGTTTTTCGGGTTGTCACATCATCCCCCTGTTAAGGGAATTTCATCCCGAAATTTGAGTTTAAGTTACTAGATTATTACAAATAACTAAGTAACAAGATGAGGATACTTCAGTTTCATCTGATCCTCGCGTTCCCAAGTGAATTCCGGCCCGCGCTTGGCGTTCCAGCGAACATTCACAATTGGGATACGGCTTTGCTTCGTCTGCTTGATCTCACTGTCCATGACTTCTACGGGTTCTTCCACGAAGTTGAGGCTCTCGTTGATCTCGATCTCGTCGAGTGGGATTACAAGAGTCTCGTCGGATAGACACTTTTTCAAATTGGAAACGTGGAATGTAGAATGTACGTTACGAAGTTCGTTCGGTAGATTGAGTTTGTAAGCCACTGGGCCGATTCTTGCGAGAATCTCGAAAGGCCCAATGTACCTTGGATTTAGCTTTCCACGCTTTCCGAAGCATATCAAGCCCTTCCAGGTTGAGACTTTGAGAAGGACTCGGTCTCCCACCTGAAATTCCAAAGGTTTTCTTCGTTTATCAGCGTAGCTCTTCTGTCGGTCTCTAGTGGCTTTCAATCGTTCACGGATCTAAACGATTTTCTCTGTTGTTTCCCGAATGATCTCCGGACCGGTGAGAGTACTGTTAGAAGCTTGCCCCCTATCTAATTGGGTATCACCCACCTCAGCCCAGCATAGAGGGGATCTGTACTTTCGGCCGTAGAGGGCTTCAAATGGAGCAGCCTTGATGCTCGAGTGATAACTGTTATTATAGGAAAACTCGACAAGGGGTAAATGAGTATCCCATGCTTTTCCAAAGTCAATCACGCAGGCTCTCAACATATCTTCCAGTGTTTGGATGGTCCTCTCACTTTGTCCATCGGTCTGTGGATGGTAGGCTGTGCTCATGTCCAGCCTTGTTCCCAGGGAATGTTGTAGTGATTGCCAGAATCTTGAGGTGAACCTACTATCTCTATCGGAAATAATGGACATAGGAACACCATGTAGTCGCACGATTTCCCTAATGTATGTTCTCGTAAGTTTCTCCATATTGTCAGTTTTTTGATAGGCAGGAAGTGTGCAGACTTGGTCAATCTATCGACGATGACCCATATGGTATCAAGTCCACCCGTTGTTTTGGGCAACTTGGTTATGAAATCCATAGTGATCCGCTTCCACTTCCATTCTGGGATCTCTGGTTGTTGTAGTAAACCAGAGGGTTTCTGGTACTCGACCTTGACCTTTGCGCAAGTAAGGCATTTACTTACGAAGGTAGCAATCTCTGCTTTCATATTAGGCCACCAGTATAGCTTTTTAAGATCCAGATACATCTTATCTGAACCTGGGTGGACGGAATACCGAGTGTTATATGCCTCGGTCATGACCAAGTCTCGGAAACCACCGTGCTTCGGGGTCCAGATCCGGTTCATGAAATATAGGGCTCCGCCACCCTTGGCTTCTAAGTTCTTATCCATTCCTCTGAAGGATTCACTCGCCACATGTTCAGGTTTCATAGCTTCAAGTTGAGTCGCCTAAATTTGTTTAGACAAGTGCGAATGGATAGTCATTGTCAACGACTTGACTCTTCGACCATAATATTCCTTCCGACTTAGGGCGTCCGCCACTACGTTGGCTTTACCCGGATGATAACGAATGTCGCATTCGTAGTCATTGAGTAGCTCGACCCACCGTCGTTGACTCTTCGTTCCATACAAGTAATGTCTCCAGATCTTCAGGGCAAACACAACTGCCCCCAGCTCAAGATCATGTGTGGTGTAGTTGACTTCGTGTGTCTTCAGCTGCCTCGAGGCGTAGGCGATGACCTTACCCCCGTTGCATCAGGACACAACTGAGCCCTTGGTTTGACGCATCGCAATAGACCATGAATTCTTTTATCCCTTCGGGTAGGGATAGTATTGGTGCGGTGCACAAGGCTCGCTTGAGCGTCTGAAATGATCTCTCTTGTTTCTCTTCCCAGTCGAAGGCCACGCCCTTCTGGGACAGTGTTGTAAGAGGTTTCGCAATCCGGGAGAAGTTCTGTATGAACCTGCGGTAGTAGCCAGCAAGACCTAGAAATTGACGAATTTCTGTAGGCGTCTTCGGTGCTGACCAGTTCTCAATGGCCTTAATTTTGGATGGGTCCACGTGGATTCCCTCTTCGCTTACCACATGTCCTAAGAATTCGACTCTTCGGATCCAAAATTCACATTTCGAGAACTTCGCATAGAGCTTCTCCGTTCGTAAAGTTCTTAAAACTTGTCGTAGGTGATTGCCATGCTCTTCCTTACTCCGGGAGTAGATCAGGATGTCTTCAATAAAGACAATAACGAACTGATCCAAGTAAGGTTGGCATACTCTATTCATCAAATCCATGAAGACTACGGGCGCATTGGTCAGTCCGAATGGCATCACCACGAACTCGTAGTGCCCGTAACAAGTCCGGAAGGCTGTCTTCGGAACATCCTCCTCTAGCACTCGTAACTGGTGATATTCGGATCTCAAATCAATTTCAGAAAAATAATTTGCCCCTTGGAGTTGGTCGAATAAATCGTCGATGCGAGGCAAAGGGTAACGATTTTTGACCGTCAGTTTGTTGAGTTCTATGTAGTCGATACACATACAGAATGATCCGTCTTTCTTCTTAACGAACAAGACCGATGCTCCCCAAGGCGAGAAGCTTGGTCTTATGAAGCCCTTGCTGAGCAGTTCGTTAAGTTGACCAGATAATTCCTGCATTCCAGCTGGTGCTAATCGGTAGGGCGACTTGGCTACTGGGGTGGCTCCTAGAACTAAGTCGATTCTGAACTCGACCTGTCGTTGCGGAGGTAATCCTGGTAGCTCTTTTGGGAAAATGTCGGGGAAGTTGCTCACTACTGGAATGTTCTTTAGTTCTTTCGTTCGAGGCTCGTATCGACGACGTGAGCAAGGAATGCATGGTATTATTTACGTAGATACTTTTGTGCTTGAATACTTGAAATAATACGAAGATTTGTACTGGGTTTGTCGCCGTAGACGATAAGAGTTTCGTTAGACGGGAGGTTTAGACGAATTGCTTTCTCGAAGCACATGATGTCGGCGTGATGAAGACTCAACCAATCCATGCCGATGATAACGTTGAAGCTTTTAATTGAAACCGGCATGAGGTCGATTGGAAATGAATGGTTTTCTAGAGTTAGGTTGCATCCTAAGTATATGCTCCTGGTGCTTTCAGTTTTCCCATTAGCCATTTCTACCGTGAATTGTTCTTTAAGTGCGTGTGGTTGATGTTTAAGTATGTGAGCAAATTTATGGTTCACGAAGCTTCGCTCCGCTCCACTATCGAACATAATACATGCATAGGAGTTATCGAGAAGGAACGTACCAGTCACCACCGTCGGGTCAGCAACCGCTTCCCCATGGCTTATTGCCAGTACTCTCCCCGACCCCCCTGCATTCTTTGTTTTGGGGCAGTCCCTCTTGTAGTGGCCTGCTTCACCACATCCATAGCAGGTTGGGCTCGCGCCTGAGCCAGGGACTTGAATGATCGGTCTTTCCGGAGACCTACAAAAATGGACAGTGTGTCCTTTCTTGTCGCAGTTAGAACACTGCATTTCACGGCAGGGGCCGTTGTGGTGGAAGTTGCATTTGTTGCACATAAGTAAACTTCCAACATACTGCTTCACTGGAGCAGTAGCAGCAGTAGGGGTTATCGCAGCATGTACAGCCACAATCTGCTGCTTTTTGGCAGCTCGCTGCTTCTTCTTGTCATCCCAAAACTTCCGCTTAGAGTCATCGGGTTTGGAGGGTTCCGGGATGGCTAGGGTTGTTGTCGCTGTTGAGGATTGAATTCCATGGTCGACGAGTCGCTGTGCCAGTCACTTGGCACTGTCGAAAGTAGTGGGGTTTGATGATAGAAAATTTCCTTGATACGGAGGCACCAGCCCCCAGATGTACCTCTCGATCTTCTTCCCTTCAGTGGGAACCATATTGGGGCAGAGAGCCACCAGTTCGCTAAATCTGGCGGTATAAGTGACCACTTCGGTGCCCTTCATGGTCAGGCTCCAAAGTTCCTGTTCCAATTTCTGGATTTCTCCCCTCGGGCAATACTCCTCAATCATGAGGTCTTTCATTGTTTCCCAACCCATGTCGTTGGCTCCGACGAGAGTTAGAGCTTTAACGTGGCCGTTCCACCACGTCAGAGCTTTTCCTTCAAAGGTGCAGGCGGCATATTTAACCTTGCTCGCCGCAGAGCATGAACAAATTCCGAAGACCGATTCAGTCTTCTCGAACCATTGCGAGAGGGCAATGACTCCGCCGGTTCCATAAAAGGACTTCGGCTTACAGTTGGTGAAATCCTTGTAGGAGCATTCTCTCGTGCGCACATGGATCTCAGCATGAGTAGATTCAACAGGGGTTCCACCTTGGCTGTTGTTAGTTGAGTGATATTGAGCCATGGCAGTTGCCACTGCCGCAGCTACCGCAACATTCAGGGCTGCAGTATCGATGACCGGAGGAGGAGGTGGTGGAGGTGCAGGGTTATTCCGGGGAGATTTGCGAGGAGGCATCTTTCAGCTATAAGTTTATAAAGACAATTACAATGGTAAGAATCAATTGTAAGCAAGTTGAGAGTGACACATGGACTAAATAGCCATAGTCCAACAGTTGAATGAGTGTACGAATTGAATTCACAATAAGGAAGAATAGTAGGAAAACGCAAGTGTAAAAATTTTCTCACAGATTAGTTAGCTGTCAATAATACTGGTATTATTGATGTAATAAGTTCGGGGAAAATCAACCTAGCAGTAGGACTTACATCACACCATACGGAAAAGTTGACAGTTTCTAGATTCTTAATTAGAATACTAACAGTTAGGAATATTTTACAGACAAGTGCTACTTAGAGCATAGATGTTAAAGGCTATTCCTTATCCAAAAGACAGAGATGTACTAGACATCTTCTAACGGCGATGGGAAGTCCTCGGGCGAACCCTGGGGTCTGACACTTGACGAAACACCTCTTGAAGGTGTCGCTCCTAAGCCCTCTGGCGGGCTCGAAGTTCCAAGACTTCAGCTCAGGAGGCAGCCAGTTGTTGCTGCAGGGTTTCATTGGTTCTCCGGGTCTGTTCCATGTCTTCTTCAAGACGGCGGATGTGGACTGTGTTGACACCAGAGTTGGCATCAATTTCCATGACCCGGTCGATGGCTGCTCGACCTTGTTCGACGTTTCGAGCAATTTTGCGGACTATGACGGGCAGAGCTCTATCCGCAGAACCTCCTTCGCTAACGTTGTAAAAGCTTCGGTCCCCAAAGTATGGTAAGGGTTGACCCTGTTCGTCGCTCCAACGATTCAAGTTGGTTGCCCATAAAGGTGTAGGACCTGGAAAGGCTGGTTGGGGGTTGTTGTTTGGGGCTTGACCTACTAGCGGTAGGTTGTTGACTTCAGGCTCGGAGTCGGATCCATCAGAAAAGCCTTCTGCGAGGTGATCATCCAAAGGAATTGGATGCTCATCTTCGGGCTCTTCTTCGATCCACCCTGCATTGCCTTCATCTGGAAAGTACGGGTTGCCGTGATGGAATCCAGCCATTTAAATCTACGCGAGAAGAGAGGTATAAGAATATAGTATATACGTAGCTAGTAGTACAAAATACACCTATAGTATTTTAAGTTTAGGTTCTACTGATCTTCTTGTGGTATTGTTGGTAAGTTTTTAGACTTGTTAACACATCACAACCATTCTAGGGCATATGCTAATCACTCCTCGGACCAGCATAGTTGATCAGGCTATGCCATTCCCAAGACTGCCATACATCCCCGAGCTCACTTGTGATATTTAACAATCGCAATACTTTTGTTCTTGTCATTGTGACACTGATTTTAGTATGAATGCAGCCTAGTATACTTAATTAAATATTTTAGTATTCAATGTATAGACTCTTGGTCAGAGTGCTTTAATCCCTAATGGGTTTATAGTTTAGTATATCTTTTATGGGTTGATATACTTAATTCACTATAAACAATGCTATGATACCAATCTGTCACACCCCAAAACCGAGAACGGCGGAAACGTTCTGGGGCGGAGGACGTCATGTAATGTATCACAACACAGTAATAGTAAACAAGAAAACAACATCATCGTAAAAGTGTGTAATTTTCCAAGTGTAACTATCATTATCAAAATATAGTTTATACATTATTGTTTAAGTGAAATAATCACTAAATGTTTATAAAGGATAAATTACTGTAGTACTGTAGTATTGTATTATAAGAACTACTGATGTACTAACTACCTTAAACCGGATTTATATTAAGGTATCATGTGATTAATTGTACCATACTATCGACTGAGTAACAACGACAAATGTAGGTCGTAAAAAGGTATGACGTTTGGCACCCGCAGACCTGCAGGTCCGGCTGTAGCTAGCAGCAAGGTGTAGGATAGTCAATCCAGTATAGATCTATACGCAAACTCACGCTCTCCCTCCAAGAGACTCTGGTTACAACTCGGGCCATGAAATTTAAGGCATGCTTCGATACAGTGGATCACATTTATGTAAGTGTATGTATGTATATGTAATGTATTGTTCCTGTTCTAGTATCGTTGTATATGTTCTTTTTCTAGTATAGTTGTATATGTTTTCCTTCTAGTATAGTTGTATATGTTCTCCTTCTAGTATAGTTGTATATGTTCTCATAGTAATATCATGTATATGTTCTCGTAGTAATGTAATGTATATGTTTCTCATAGTACTAAGTACTGACTCATGAATGAACTGACTCATTGATCTAGCAAAAGTATAAGTGTAATCCTTTGTTACCCCGATGGTAACTTACTAATGATGTAACTGATACGCATGAATATGGAGGTACTTTTATGTCTATATATGCACATATTATATATAATTAATATTGAAACGACCCTCGGACGGCTACCCGACATCCCACCAGACCACATCCAAATCGAGGAAAAGGAAATAGGGCGGATGGCCTTCCTAAGCCTTTTAAACATTTCTTATATATCTATGCATATATGGACATGCAATTTATAAGAAGTATAATAAAGTTTAAATAAAAGTATTTGATAAGTAAAAGAGTTTGTAAAACATTTTGAAGTAAAACAGTTTGATAAACAGTTTGAAACAGTGATAAAATCATTGGTTTAATAGTTATTAATCACATGTGATTGATGTAATAACTATAAGTATTCAACTTGTATTCCCTCCCCCCCCCCCCCCATAAAAGAATTTAAAACATTTAAAAGTATTTCAAAGGTTAATTAAAGGGGTATAAACTCACCTGTAGTGAGTGGTTCTGATGACAATGTTGGATTAGACGCTAGGTGTCAAGTGGTGACTTGAGTACACGCGCGAATCCTATTTAGCATATATTGGCACATATATGGATATAATTAGTGTTATGAACAACTAGTTGATGATTTTGGGACCACCTTAGGGACTAGTAAGCACTTATAATGAAGTGTTATAATCATATATGATTGTATGATGGTTTATAAGGCTATACAAGAGGGTGTATAGCCAAAATACACACTATATGTGTGTGTGCGGCCAGGTGTGCGGCCTAGTGTGCTGCCAACACATGTGTGCGGCCATGTGTGCTGCCAGATGGTGTGTGCTGCCATGTGTGCGGCCAGATGGTGATCTTGGTGTTCTTGGTACCTTTTATGAAGATCTTCAAGGAGAATGGATGATACTTGAGAGGATTTCCGTGTTCTATGCTTGAAGAAGTGAAGGAAGTGTTCAAAAATGATTTAAGTGTGGTATATATAGGTGGAGTGTGCGGTTGGGAAGGGTGTGAGGCCGCAAACAAGAGTGTGTGGCCGCACACTCAAGTGTATGGCCGCACACTCCATGTGTTGGAGTGTTTGGCCCGGTTTTGATTTCTACACTTCGAGTTAACCCTTTTTAACACTCCTACCTTGATTATATCACATTTATAACGCTTCATTAGACTCTAAAGGGTACTACTATATAGTAAAATAAGTCTAATATTGGAAAGAATTGAAGAGTGCATGCGAGAAGTTTTTCGGGTTGTCACAAAAACACCGGTGAGTAAGAGGAATAGTCAAAGTTAGGAAGCTTTGTGGACTTCTTATTATGATAAGGTCTCGATGGAGAGGGGTCTTAATGATTTGCAGGCAGAGGATCACTGATAGGTGGAGGATTGGCCACATGTGGTGGATCAGCAACAACTAGTGGATCATCAATGTCAATGCTAAACGGATCAATAGTACGAATCTCCTCTCGGGTTGCATCATGTGACTGAACAGGAATGCTATAGAATGGAATATGCTCCAAAAAGGTGTCATTGCGAGATACATACAGTTTCTAATTTGAAGGATCATAGCATCGATAACCTTTCTGACCAATACCATATCTCAGAAAAACACAAAGATCTTATTTTAAAGACAACTTATCTCTCTCTACACGAGGCTTCAAGAAAAAACATGTACACCCAAACACTCGTAATGAAGAATAATCTAGGAGTTGTCAAAACACCATTTCATAAAGAGACTTCCCCGAAGTTTACGCAGTAGGAATGCGATTAATAACATAAGTGGCGGTATGAACAGCTTCTCCCTAAAACATATTGGAAACTTGAGCAGAGAGTAGTAAGGATCTGGCAGTTTCTAGGAGACGTCGATGTTTTCTTTCTACAACACCATTCTACTGAGGAGTGTCTGTACAAGATGATTGATGTATAGTGCCATCAGATGCCAATAATTGTTTAAAATCATTGGAGGTAAATTCTCCTCCCAAATCACACCGAAAACATTTTATGACAGCAGAGTGTTGAGTCTTGACAAGAGCTCTGAATTCACTATATATGGTGAAAAAAATGAGAGACGCGCTTCATAAAATAAACCCACGTATAACGGGTGTAATCATCAATGAATGAAACATAATAGTTAGCTCCTAATTTGGAGGTGATCGGAGAGGGACCCCACACATCAGAATGCACAATATCAAAAGGAGCAACAAAACGAGTGACACTTTTATTAAATGGTAAAGTAGAAAATTTTCCCAGTTTACAACCACAACAATTAGAAATATCATCAAATTTCAAAGAGCCTAACACACCAGTGGAAACCAAAAACTGTAAACGAGATGCTGACACATGTCCCAAATGAGAATGCCAAAGATAAAAAGAGACGAAGAAGGGTTTAAACAAAAAGACGAAAAATCGACACTAGATGCAGCAACATCAGCAACATGTAGTTGCTCCAAGACATAAACCTCCCCAAGTCTACGACCTATCCCAATCATCCTCCGATACAGTATGTTTTGTACACAGCAGAATGAATCAGAAAAGAAGACCCAACAACCAGATTTACACAACTGACTGACCGATGCAATATTCAAAGCAAGTGTAGGAATATAATACACATTTGTTAAAGATATATAAGGAGTGAAAATAGAACCAACAACCTCTACTGACATGAGTGTAGCACTAGCAGACATAACAGAGACAGGTGTACGAGAAGATAATGAAGCAAAAGATGACAAATGTGGTGACATGTGATGAGATGCACCAGAATCCAATATCCACAAGGATAAAGGAATACCTGACGTGTTGGATGAAGACAAAACTGAATGAGAAATGGAAGCTGACATGGCAATTAGATTGGTAGCTAAGAACTGTCTGAACTGCTCAATAATATGTGGATCCAAGGCTGATGGTGGTGTGAAATCTGTTCCATTCTCAACTGAAGGTGTAGCAGCAGCGTACTGAGGTGGCCTAAAAGATGAAAATGAAGGACGTGACTGTCCAGAAGACTTGTTATGTTGTGAAGACTAAGACTGTGCTGGTGATCTTGTTTGTTGTTGCTGCTGATTTCCCTTGCTTGTCTGCAAAGGACAATTTGCCTTCTAATGGTTCTTCTTCTTACAAAAAGCCCACTAATCAAATACAACTCTGGTTCGATTTTGGTTTGAAGATTGAGGTCGGTGTGGAACAACAAAGACAGTAGGAATGGATGTATTGGGAGCTTTGTCAGCATGGGACTTGATACGAGTTTCTTCAGCAATCAACTCATGAACAACCGAATCAACAGTAGGAAGAGGTGTACGATGCAAGATTGATCCACGCAGACCTTCAAAATCTAAACGTAATGTCATCAGGAACTGAACCAACCGTTGCTCTTCCTTTCTATCCATATAAGGCATAAAATCCTTCAACACATCAGGTTTTGTAAGAGCTAACTGATCCCATAAATCCGACATAGTTGCATAAAATTCTTGAACATTGATATTGTTCTGTTGGAGGGCTCGAATATCAAACTCTAAATGATACTTCTTTGCAAAGTTAGACTGAGTATACAACCTAGCCAAGTGATCCCAAAACCTCCTTTGTCGTGTCATACTTCGCCAACTAAGTACCAATAGATTGGATTACAAAATTATTAATCCAAGTAGTGATCTTGGAGTTATCAGTCTCCTATGAATCCAGTAAGGTTGCATAATTATCGGCATTCTTGTGTGTTGGTTTCTTTTTGTCTGTAACATCCGGATTTCCAGGTATATTATTTTAATGTTTTATTTTGGAGTTTGTGGAGGAACTCGACGAGTTGGTGCTTAGAATCAACGAGTAGGGTCGCGGATCATCAACTCGGCAAGTCCACGCTGTTTAATGAAACCTTAATTTCCCGGGTTTAGAGCCTATTTAAGGGTACTCATAGCCTCCCATTGCGGCTACCAGTCCCTTGAGAGAAACCCTAAGTGAGCTAAATTGTTTGTGAGGAAGGAGAGGCCATATTTGATCTTTCTATCATTGGTTTAGCAAGAAGAAGGTGATCAAGATCAAGAGGAGGCTGAAGGAGGTGCTATCTGGAGGAATTCTGAGCTTAGGAGTGCTTATTTGAGGTATAATCTCGATCCATCTTTTGTTTTGGTGATTATTTATAGAGTTAGGGTTTTCTAGACCCTTTTGGTAGATGGTTTTGTTGATTATATGGTTCCTCTTCGTGTTATGGTCTTGGATCTGGATCCATAGAGGTCCAGAGACCTTTCCCCTTTGAGCTTTATGAGGATTGTTGGTGAATATGAACTTAGGATGCCATATTATAGGTCATTTCTTCAAATAGAGCCTTGGAGCCTTTGCATGGGCATCAAGATTCGAACTTTACGTGATTATTGGGACTAGAAAGGATAGATCTATTGAGTAGAGCATCAGATCTGACCTTAGGAAGACATTTGAAGTTGAGCATGGATGGGACTCGCCGAGTCCATGAACAGACTCAACGAGTCGAGTCGAGTGACCCCGAGACTATGAGTCTAGAGAGTGACCTCCAAGTTAAGTGAGTGACTCAGTGAGTCATAAGAGAATCAGACGAGTAGAGTTCACGACTGGACTCACCGAGTCGTCGAGACAACTCGACGAGTCTGGTCAAGGCTGGTCGTTGACTTCGTTGACTTTTAGGGTGTTGGTCAACAATTGTACTTTTGGATCAGGAAGGGGTAAAATGGTCTTTTACCCTTTTGTGGATAGTAGAAAGGGGTGTAGTCTAGCCTTGAGAGCTGTTAATGATTAAATAATTACTTTATGTGACTAGGCGGGGCTAGGTCGTTGTTTCGAGGTTCAGAGATACCGAGTTGTGACTTTCTGACACATTCCCGAGGTGAGTCTTCTCACTATACATTACCTAGTGTGGAAACCCTCAGCAGACCGGAGGGTCTTATATGTTATGTGCTATTTGTGTATATATGTTTGTGATATATGTATGCTGTGTGATATAGACCGTACCGGAGGGCCCAATGATATAGACCGGGCCAAAGGGTCCAACGAGACAGACCTGGTCGGAGGACCCAACGATACGGAACTGGAGGGTTCCGCTAAGACACATCGACCGGAGGGTCATATTGTAGCCTTGAGTGGCGTATGTGCTGTATGTGGTATTTTGGGGAACTCACTAAGCATTTATGCTTACCGTGTTGTGTGAAATGTGTTTCAGGTACCAACGAGGATTGCAGGAAGGCGCCAGCTTGATTGTACACATTGTTGGAGAATTTTGATGAGATTCTGGGGAGATGTTTTGATTACTTATATTTGGAGATGGATGTTTATGATTGAGATATATTTTGATTTTTATTATGAACTACGAAATTTGAAAATTTTGTTTTGAAAAAAAAAACGGTGTTACATTGTCACCTGTAACAATCCCACACATAGTCTTGCCCCGCAAGAATTTTTTCATAACATAACTCCAATAGGCATAGTTTTTGCCATTAAGTTGAATACTAATGGACTAAAGAGAATCATCTCTTGGGGTCATATGCCAATATCAATCAAACAGTAAATACGAGTAGCAACAAAAATAATCAAGATCTCGAAATCAACAAAGCTAGACGAAATGAAACCCTCAAAATCGACAAAATGAACAAATCAAACCAAAACGAATACAAAAACGAGCAAGAAAACCACACCTAAAATTACAAACATTGTCACTGAACAGTGCACGTGAACTGTAACGTCGATGAACTGTGTCGCCGGTGAACAATAACGCCGGTGAACAGTAATATCGATAAACAGTAACATAAATAGTGTCGCTGGTGAGCTGTACTCGTCAATGAATAGTAATCATCAGTGAACAGCAACTCACCGATGAACAGTAATCGCCAATGAACATTACCGATGAACAGTAATCGATGAACAATGCGAATGAACAATACTTGCCCCCAAAAAAACGAAAAGTATAGATAATCAACCCAGCTCAGATACCATGTAAACTAACAAGTGAAAGACATATAACGGCTAGGGTTTTGTATTATTATCAAAGAGAAGTACAAATACAATGAAAGGGAAAGACATAATATATAGACTAGCTAATTAGGGTTTCCAAGCGAAAAGGCCCAATCATAAAACCCAATACAAAATAAAGCCCAAAATCTTATTAGGTTAACAAAATAAATATATCATTTGTATGAGGATTTATTCAATATTGTACATCAATTGTAGTATTTTATTTTTTCAGTTATGTCTTAATTAATCCCTTCCATTCACAGCTTAGACCTTGCTTCACATTTAGCGTGTCTTTCTGTTCACTGTAAAAACATGCATATGTCTTACAATGGAGTCTAATAAAATATGCACACAATTGTTTGTTTACACACATTTGACAATCAAAATAACTAATTAGTAATTAACACCTATTAAAAAATATGTATTCTTAATCAACCACATTTCATATTTTTTTTAGATAACACCATTTTTTGATGTTACTATCACAAACATTAAGCTTGTGAAACATGGCCAAATGGTACTGCTTAGATCCATCTCATCTTTAGACAGCCACCACGAAACCCAAACCCTCCCTTGAGTATTCTTGGAGCTTTGGAGGCCATTAGAGAGCATTTTGGTGTTGTGAAGCCATTTTTTCAAGCAAACGAAGAGTATAACAAGGTGGTGGATCAAAGGGGAAGAAGTAGATCCAAGATTGTGGTTCCATTTCATATCATTTTGAGGTATAAAGTCTGAAACTTTAACATCCTAAAATTTAAGGCCAAAAATTTCATTTTTAATATAAGAAAACCATTAATATCTTTGTTCCAGACGTTGAAAACATTTCAATTGAAACAAATATTAGAGTCTAATCCCAAAGATCACATAATACGGAATAACATGGGTGGATGCATTGCGATCGTCCTGAGCTCCTATTTCTTGAAAACTGAAGATACCTTAAACCAAATCTGTAAATCGTAAGCACGAAGCTTAGTGAGTTCCCCAAATACCACATACCATACATATCAATTGGGCCATACATGCCATACATATTATGAGCCATACATATGAACATATCCATAATCAAGTAAGGTGCTATGTGATAAACATAGTCTTGCTATTATGCCACGGGCCGCACGTGGTCTTTCTTGCCAAGCCTGGGGCCACCCCCTCGGTCTTACAGACAAGTGCCAAGAGCCACCTCCTAGTCTTCCGTGCAAGCATCATAAAGACAACTAGCATATATACTAATCTACTTAGCTAATCAGTATATAGTGTGCTAAGAGCCACATCCTGGTCTTTCATACATAATAGTATACAGTGTGCCAGGAGCCACCTCCTGGTCTTTCATACATATTCCCTAGGGCTACACCCCTGATCTTCCTACCATACATAATAACATATTGTGTGCCAGGATCCGCCTCCTAGTCTTTCATGCATAATTCCTAGGGCTAACCCCCGAGTCCTCCTATCGTACATAAACTAAATGGGCCGACATTAGTGCCTTAGACCCATACAAACAGTGAAGAGACCACCTCACAACCTGAATGTAGAACCCTGCGAATAAACCTCTCGCTAATAATTGGTGGATCCCTGAACTTCTGGTCTCTCAACTCCTCAAAATGATCTGAAATGGAACCACAATCATGGATCTACTACTTCCCCTTTGATCCACCACCTTGCTATACTCTTCAATTGCTTGAAAAAATGGATTCAAAACAACAAAATGCTCTCTAATGGCCTCCAAAGCTCCAAGGACACTCAAGGGAGGGTTAGGGCTTCATGGTGGTTGTCTAAAGTTGAGATGGAGGCTAACCCCTGAGGCACATTATTCCTTTTATAGTGACATAGCCCTAAAATTAGGATTTTAGGAACACTGAGCGTACGCTGGGTGTACGCCTTTTCGTACCCACGACCATATAACCTTATACGCTGGGCGTAACCCAACTTACATTAGGCGTACCAAACTAAACACACGCATGCATTCCATGCATGCATGGACTGCCTTGTCACAAAAGTCTATTAAGGGCTAAAATTGATAATCACTTCAAAGTGTCATAACTCCTTCACTCTAAGT
Source organism: Lactuca sativa (assembly GCF_002870075.4). NCBI lineage: Eukaryota > Viridiplantae > Streptophyta > Magnoliopsida > Asterales > Asteraceae > Lactuca > Lactuca sativa. The sequence goes on along the minus strand of NC_056630.2, from coordinate 288,863,266 downwards.
CCGTTTTCGACGAACTTTATATCCATGAAAAGGTGGCGAGAAGCCCTACGCTCCTATCTACACCCATAAGCCTAAAAAATTTCAGATAAAACCCAAGACCCATAAAAGACCAAATCGCCCCCACCCTTTGGCTTCCAGGACCACAACCGAGTACTTTCAAAACGAAGTGTTACAACTCTCCCCTGCTTAAACTAGACTTCATCCTCGAAGTCTTCTGTGGATACTTATCTAAGATACTTCTCATGGGACATAGTAGTTACTCCAAACTAGCCTAAACACTCATAACTAATTTTATACAACGCCTAACCTTGTCTGCTCAGTCCGATCCCCGGAAGGACCGCTACACTTGACATCCTGAGGGTCCAACCATTACCTTGCGCAACCAATGGTCTTCCAAGGCAACTGTACATAAGTGACACCATTCCTGTCTCTGCGAAGGACATATCCTTCGTAGTAACTAAATCTCTAGCCACTCCCAGTGCTGGTCCCTTCGTTATTACCCAATTGGATGCTTCCACTCATTATGACCCAACGCCGAACACCCAACCCAACGAATGTTGGATTAGTGTCTAAGTCCATAACTATTTTGGTATGTACTTGACCCGATGATGCATGGTCCTTTTGGGTTGCCTTCACCAAAGCAACTTGATAGGATGAATTATGGAGAGAAAGGATTAAATATGATTTATTAATACATTGTGAGAATAATATATTAAAGGAGAAATCATATTGTTTAATTAATATTAGTCAATAATTAATTGGTAATTAGTTTTGTGACTAAAAGAGATTAATTAAACTTAAGGGACTGGAATTGTAATTATAAGATAATTGCAATTTGGGCCATGGATTGCCTTTTATTATAAGGTGGACGAATTCTATGGGGGATGCCCATATGAAACCGTCCAAGGCCTTAAGGAAAGGGCTCCATGGGTTGCTTAGGGCTTAAGCATCCAAATTAAGGTTTCCTTGTTAGATAACCCTAATAGCCTCACTATATATAGATCCCTTAAGGCTCAAAAACGTGGGGAACAACTCTTCTAGGGTTAGAACACGTTTTGGGCACCCTCCATCCTCTCTCCTCTTCATCCTCTTGCTTATGGTGTTTGTGAACCATTAGAGGAGTGACATTTGTTACTCTAAGCTTTCTAAAGTCAATACAAGGAGATTTGGGATTGTTATTGCTACATAACAATCAAGGTAACATCTTAAACCTATTCTCATGTTAATATGATTACTTGAATGCTAGAATTAGGGTTTATAGTCTTGGATAACTTGCATGTACAATAGAGAAACCTACATCCAAGCATTAGGGTTTGTATGAGTACATAGGATGTTCTTAGGACAAAAACCCATCAGTGGTATCAGAGCCTTGATTGGTTTCTATTGTATTGATGGCTTATATGTTGAAAAAATTCGATTTTTGTGGTTCTGCATGATGGACTCGGCGAGTCCCACTGTGGACTCGGCGAGTTGCCCCCTACTCGGCGAGCCCATATGGGTACTCGGCGAGTTCATGCGTCAGAAAGAGGGGATTTCGGGATTTCTTGCTGTTTATCTTTGAGATACTTGCCTTTATCATATTAGATCAATATAAATCCTATTTTATGATATATATGACTATATTCTTGATCTAGTTGAAGATATTTATCAATTAATAAAATATTTGTTTCCTTATGTAATAATTGATTAATTATTTTGATTAAATTGGTAAATTGTTTTGCAAGAAATCATTAAATAAATCAAATATGGATAATTATGTGATTAAATGTTAATTTAGATTATTTGTTATTTGATCCTTGTTGTTATGAAAAGTTTCATGTTTTCCCCTTTAGGTTTTATAGTTTAAATTTGAACCCAAAAGTTTTGTTGTTTTGAAATTTAAATAGTTGAAACCCTAATGTTTTGAAATGTTTCAAAACTTGCCCTCAAGTTTTGGAATTTAAAAGTTGATTAAAAGTTTAATTAGGAATGTTAAATTCTAAAACTCTAGTATTGTTTTGAATAAGTTCAAATCACACCCTTATGGTTTTATTAATTAATTAAGGTGTATAATTAAAAGAGGTTTAATAAATCCATAAAGTTTTTGGTTTAAAATTTAATTGAATTAAAAGTATAATTGTTAAATTTGACCACCAAATATTTTAAAAGTGTAAAATACACCCTATACTATATATATATATATATATATATATATATATATATATATATATATATATATATATAACATTAAAAGTCTAACATTATATATATGTATGAGTAAAAGTCAGTCTTACCGTTAGTAGGCCTCATTCATGAAGCTGGTCTATAAGGGATGTTTAAGGAAATTGCCTATAAAATGGCGATTGAATGGGTATCCACTCTTACCCACCGCACTCTTGACTAGTGGAGGGTCGTTAGCCGAACGGGTAGGATAGGACGAAACCTTCCATTATAAGTATAATGAATTACAAAAGTAACTAAATGTTTTCATAAAATTCCCAATCTTAGTTACTTAGGCAAAAGTGAATTGATGCAATTCCATGAAATTACACTTTGTGCCCTTGCGAAGACGTTAGTGGAGCGTGTGTGGTTTACCGACACACTAAATGGTTCTAAGCAAAGGTAGCAAAGGGTGACTCAATGTTTGTCATAGTTCGGTGGAGCGTGTGTGGTTTACCGGCACATCGAATAGGTGACTGTAACATGTGAGGGCACCATATAAGTTTGCATGGTTATTCACACCCGCTTTGTGATCCTCGACATCCCAGTCACAAACAAGAGGGGCATATCGAGATTTAAACATGCCATTGAAAGTTCAATGAATCTTAAAGGATCTAGGAGTTTTCATAGATTTAAAACTTAAATTTCATTTTCGTTTTTCATGATGGAAATTAGTGAATCGTCATTCACTTACCTTCAAATGTTCTACAATTTGGGTTACGGCATCCCTCTCCCGAGTTGTAGAATATTGTGTTGGGTCCTAGCCTTAGTATATCATTTGGGTGATTTACTAAGGACTCAATCAATCAACTAACTTGAATTCATTTTCTCCCGTTTTGTAGATGTCAAAGTTCGACAACTATGGTCTTCCCAAATCTCGTGGAACAAGCTTTCCACATGAAGATGATATTCCACGATTCGATCGAGGAACAAGAGATCATACTTCACTTCCTCCTCCTCCTCCAATTATACTCCCTAACCCACAAGTTCGAAGGCTTGAAAACTTCAAGATCACTCAAGCCCTTTTGGCAAGTAAACATAAAGAAGGAAAGTCGGTAGATGCACACGTCCTAGGGATAAAGTCACACATTGATAGGTTAAGAATGTTGGGATCCGTTGTCTGTGAGGAAATGGCTATTGATTGGGTTCTTCTGTCACTTCCTAATTCATATAGTGAGTTCGTACTATATGATGAACTGCAACGTGACCCTTATAGATCTCACCTATATGCTTATTGTTGCTGAATTAGCAATGGTTTGGCGCAATAGAAAAGCAAAGTTGATTGGTGAATCTGCTTTCAAGACCTCTATGGATATAGACAATGGCAACAAAAGACATGCTATGATCGAAAAGTTTGATCATAAGAGAAAGGCAATGTCTGAAGTAGTTCCATGTCATGTCCCAAAAGAGTCAATTTGCTTTTATTGCCAAGAGAAGGGGCATTGGAGACGAAGCTGCCCCATTTACCTAAGAGATCTAAGAGATGGGAGAGTTGAAACGTATGGCTCTAATAAAAGTAAAATCCAATAACTAACTCTTTTAAGCTTCTATTCTAGATTCTTAATACATAATGTGATAAGATTACATTTGATGTTTTGTAGGATCGAAGAAAAATAAAGGAAGCTTAAGGGAAGAAGTGAGCAGAATCTAACCGTGAAGGAATGGATTTCGATCGCATTTCTCGAAGATTGGATTCTTGAGCTACTACTTAGAGTTAGAATTAGATTGCTAAGAAAGATGTATTAGCATAGTTTTTCAATGAATTGCATTGTAAGGACAAATTTTTCCGCAATAAAATAAATTTTGATTTTATATTATTTATTTATCCTTGCAATGGCGTATATGAAAAATTGATGTTTGTATATTAGCAATAATGGATTTGGTTCTTATTATGTTATTTATGGAAAGTCGAGCATTTACCAAATAGGGAGAGTTTCTCATCGCCCAAGTTTCAATTGGACAGAAACTTGGAATCATGCAACTTGGTTGCACAATGAATGAGAAATTTCATATTTTGGAAATTAGACTAATTCATTGACAAAGTGTCAAGTGAAGGACAAGGAGATCGAGTACACAAAGTTGCGTGTTGATCACATCCACCATAAGAATAACAAAATATTCTTCATGATTTACTAAAGGTTTAGTAAATATGATTATACTTATAAGATTAAGTGTAATTCTGAATTGATTAAAAAAGGTTTAAATCGATAGCAGAACGAATAAGAAGTATCAAGAAGGTAGAAAGATAAAAGTTTCTCCATTCTAAGAAGAAGGGAGAGTACCTTTTATGCTCTATGATAGGTCTTAATGATTAAGAACCATATCTCAATTAATTCTCTAAGAGTGTCTTAGTACAATTGCATGTCTAAGAAGAGGATTCAGTAATTGAAGAAATGGTTAAATCAAGAAGTTAATCATACTTCGTTCCAAAAACAAGTCTTAAAGTTAAGATTGTGACATTGAGTGATAAGTATTAAGAAGGTTTATATCATTCATCAAATGTGGAAAAATTGTGATGTCTTGGATAAGACAAAGACCAACTAGGACCAATTTATGAAATGTTTTGATAAAAACTACGCTAACTCTTGAATATTTGTTTGTCAAGAAATGGTTATTGACAAGAGAATCTTATATGTCAAGGAGTAAGTGGGAGTCTTAATGGTCTTGAAAGGTTTCAAGAACAAATCAAATAAACCTTATCGATCATCACTAGCACACGAGTTGAGGTTTACAACCTATCGTGTTGACGTCATTTTGTTTCTGTGATATTCCAATTGAGTTAATTATGCATGTGAGTTCTATGAGTTCTCATTTGGAACTCATAAAAGGCAAGGCACCTTAATCAATGAAAGGTACATTGATGGGAAAGGGTGAGCTGCTTAACTACTTGGAAGACGTGGTGGGCAGCTGTGCTACCATAAGGCAAGAAATCAAGATTAAGAAAGTTCGATCCACATGAGTTTGAATTTGTCGTAAACTTTGGTTTTAACAAATTCACATGGATAGGAACACATACACCGTTTAAATCTAAGTGTCATAAGATTTCCTCCTTCATGAAAATGATTGTGAGGAAATGCTTTCACTAAGAAAGATTTTAAGAAGATAGTGATTGTAAAATCGCATTTTCGAATTCGATTATGGTTACGGTATCCCTTTCCATAATTTGAATTGTGAGGTTTGACAATTAGTCTTAATTGTTTAGACAAACATATGAACTATCTATGGAAAAGGTGTATAAGTTCAAGAAGCCTTGATAAATGATTATCAAAGCATTAAGTATTAGAAACATGGACTTAAGAAATTCAATAGGTATTGATTTTCTGAAAGTTAAGATGTTTATGAATACATGTCGAAGCTAGTGGGAGCATAAGTGTTATGTTTATAATAATCATCATGATAGTGGGAGCATAAATGTTATGATTGTATGATTATTAAGGAAAGTATTGCAAGTTGGCAATATTAATTATAGAAAACAAGAGTCATTCTTTGCAAAGTTGTAAGGATGGAATAGTTGTTTTGCTATAATTAAGGGAGAGAATATTGTAACGACCAAAATTTCAAAACAATTAAAACTTTTCAAAACCACCCATTTTAATAGCATTGTTACAAAAAGGTTTTCAATACATTATTTAACAGAGTATTTTCCCAGGTTCATATCATAAAACACCAACGCGAGGAACGGTACGATCACGCCTTTGCCTTGTCACAGACTCCTGAGAACCTGAAAACATAAAACCACAACTGTAAGCCCGAAAGCTTAGTGAGATACCCCCAATATACCAACCACATATACGCCCTTCCAGGCCACGACCTTCTGGTCTAAAACATATCGCCTTCCGGCCCATAACGCAATGCCTTCCGGCCCATATCATATTGTCTTCCGGCCCATAACATATTGCCTTCCGGCCCACAGCATAAAAAGCATACATATCATAACAGAACATAGAACGACCCTGCATACCGGGTCACACCCCAGGTCTAGCAATCATACGCATAACACATAATCATATAACAGCACAGTCAGCAATCGATCAACAGACCACATAACATAACATTACTCTATTCAAGGTACCGGCCGAGCCAGTCACTAGCATAACATCACCCTACGAATCAGTCAACATACTAAATGCACACATACGCCTTTCCAGGCCATGACCTTCCGGTCCACATAGCAATGCCTTCCGGCCCACAACATGTAATGCCTTCCGGCCTGCAACATATAGCGCCTTCCGGCCCATAGCATAACAACTGACAACTACCCGGATTTCCATCCGATAAAAAGGTTGGCCTTGGTGCCATAAACCCTAGCGATATAGTGAGGATAACTCACCTCGAAACTGCCGACTGAACAGATAGCTCAAGCTGCTCCGATCACTGATACGATCTCCACCTCTGGACAGCCACCAATGCACTGAACTCAACAATAATCAACAATTACCAAAATACCCCTGGAACCACTGGTCAACCCTTGGTCAAAGACAAGGTCAAAGTCAACCCCTGACTGACCCTACTCGCCGAGTCCCCATACTCAGAACTTCACTCGATCCGCGATCTAACTCGCCGAGTCACCCCGAGACTCGCCGAGTTCAACAACTCTGAGTCCACTCGCCCTCAACTCACCGAGTCATCCCTTGACTCACCGATTCTCGACTCAACCAGAGAATATCGGGACTCTTCGACAAGACTCGCCGAGTCTAAGAACAGACTCGCCGAGTCTATGGCTATCTTCAACCTACTCGCCGAGTTGTTCATACAACTCGCCGAGTTCCAAGCCATCTTCATCCGACTCGCCGAGTTGTTCTTCCAACTCGTCGAGTCCCAGTTCATCTTCAAGCAACTCGTCGAGTTCACCCATGTGACTCGCCGAGTACCACCGATCTGAATCCATACAGAAGCATTCCAGACCATGCAATTGATCCAAAACATAGATCTAGCCTCCTACAATTCATCCATCACGTAAAGTGGCAATCTTTACGTGAATCCATAGAGATCTAGGCCATATTCACTCATAACTAGGGTTTGGGACTTGCAAGCTTCACTAAACACTCCAACACAGGGACTTTCATGCTCACTGATTCTCCTCTTCTCCAGATCTGAGGTAGCAACCTCAGATCTACCCTCTAGACTTCCAATTACATCCATAGGCAAGATCCCACAACCCCAAAATGAAGAAACAACATACAATCAGACCAAGAACGAGATATTACCTCCAATGGACGCCCCCAACTGCAATGAAGTTGATTCCAAGCAAATCCCCTTGCCCCAAGCCTTCAATTCCCACAAAATTCCTTCAATGATTACTTCTCCAAGCTTCAATCCACTCAACAATGGAGCTCCTCTGCGATTTAGGGTTTCTAGAACTCAAGAAGGAAGTAAAGAGGCTGGGGAAGGAACATAATGTTCCTTATATAGGGCTCAACCCCAAGAATTAGGGTTTTCTCCACCCAGCGCCTACTCGCCGAGTCCATCTCATCGACTCACCGAGTCGGCTACTTAACATGCGGTCAAGTCGCGACTCTACTCGCCGAGTCCATCCATGGACTCGCCAAGTCTCTCTTTCCCAATTAACACTTTTGGCCCTTCAACTCTACTCTCGCTATTTCGGGATGTTACAAATATTATGCTTCATTTCAAATCTAAAGGATTAGGTTGAGAAATATTAATAAATTTAGTCAAGGGTACATAGTGTGTTCTTAAAATTTCAATTATGATTACGGCATTCCTCTTCACAATTCGAATTTTGAGAACATAGCAAATAAAACATTATGTGGCGTGTCCCATACGCTTCGGGTATAGGATCGATTGCAAATGCTTTAATGTTTGACCATTCTAAAATTTTCCAAATGTCGACCGCATTTAGAGGGAAAAGGGACTAGAATTGGTTTTGAATAAAATAATTAAACAAAGGACAATCCAAAGTTTGACGAGGATTGGTCGCTTGTGAGTAGTTGGAAGCATGGCATTGGATGGACCATATCGACATTATTATGAATAGAAAAGATTCTATTAAGAATGAGTTGTCATATGGAAATTATGGAAATGTTTCCATATTGGATGGACCATATCGACATCATTACGAATAGATAAGATTCTATTAAGAATGAGTTGTCATATGGAAAATATGGAAGCGTGTCCATATTGGGAATTGAATATTGAAAATCTATGACTAGATTAGAAACTTTTATGCAAAAGGATGTTCAAAGGAATGTACTTAGAGTGAGAGACATCATATCTAAGGAATTGTATTGTAACAATCTCCGATAGAGGACTTTGTAATATCATTGGCAATAGTCTTTTTGACTTTGGTGCAGTGACATTACGAAAGGATTATTGCATAGAATGTTAGAATCTAGCATATTTTATAAGTAACAAGAATTTGATATTCTCACACTTATGAAAAAGGATTTGGAGTTGTGAAATGAGAATGATTGGAAATGTGTTCAATTTGATCTATTTCACAAAAAGTAAGAACCATAGGTAAACATTGTGTGCATGCTAAGAGCATGGGACAAATGTAATAATTCAAGTAAGAAGTTGATTACCCGAAACGACAAATAATGAGTAATCGATATGGTGATAAATAAAAGGAGTTTTATTTATACTCAAAGGTTTGAGGCCATATGGGATTAGTATTATTCTTGTGTTTCACATTTGCATGTTTTGACTTCCAGAATAATTGAATTTATTAAGAATAATCGAATTATTCGAACGGGCCACAGTCATTCATATGTTGGAAGTAGATATGAATGAAGACTGTCGTGAATTGGTGTGTGGATTGTCTAAAAGAGTATTAGACATAAGCAAATGTTTGCTGCAATGTTCATGAGTGCTTATGAATATGATTTGAGCATTGGATTAAACCCACGCTCACTTGGATCACTCCATGAATTGTATCACGAGTGATTGGTGAGACGATAACATCTTATATTCTTGAAACCGAGATGTGTGAGTTGTATCTTGCAAATCGGTTGCACATTGATAATATGTAAACGCACTAGTAACTTGGTGTTATAAAACATATTGTTGTGTGTGATTCGGTGAGTGAGTGCAAGCAAGCATTGTATCAAAGTTTATCCGTTCCTTTTATCCAAAGTAGGATAAAAGCGATATCTTTGGGCCCCTCGATGATTTAGTGATGACAAACGTAAATGCTCGGCCGGGCTAGGGCTAATTTGATTTGTTCAATTAGTCAGTCGTCATAAATCGGGAATTGAGATATAGTACAAAGAGATTGATTTGAAATCATATCTCATATGATATCTAGAATGGAGGAATATATGATCCCTTATCTAAGGACACGCGTATCTGATATGATCAGAGTTGACAGCGGCTTTGGAAAGCTACGATTGCAGATCAGGATCTGAAGTCATACGCATAATAGGTACTAGACTTATCGAAGTGGGAGACTGTTGGATTAGTGTCTAAGTCCATAACTATTTTGGTATGTACTTGACCCGATGATGCATGGTTCTTTTGGGTTGCCTTCACCAAAGCAACTTGATAGGATGAATTATGGAGAGAAAGGATTAAATATGATTTATTAATATATTATGAGAATAAATATTAAAGGAGAAATCATATTGTTTAATTAATATTAGTCAATAATTAATTGGTAATTAGTTTTGTGACTAAAAGAGATTAATTAAACTTAAGGGACTGGAATTATAATTATAAGATAATTGCAATTTGGGCCATGGATTGCCTTTTATTATAAGGTGGACGAATTCTATGGGGGAAGCCCATATGAAATCGTCCAAGGCCTTAAGGAAAGGGCCCCATGGGTTGCTTAGGGCTTAAGCATCCAAATTAGGGTTTCCTTGTTAGATAACCCTAATAGCCTCACTACATATAGATCCCTTAAGGCTCAAAAACGTGGGGAACAACTCTTCTAGGGTTAGAACACGTTTTGGGCAACCTCCATCCTCTCTCCTCTTCATCCTCTTGCTTATGGTGTTTGTGAACCATTAGAGGAGTGACATTTGTGACTCTAAGCTTTCTAAAGTCAATACAAGGAGATTTGGGATTATTATTGCTACATAACAATCAAGGTAACATCTTAAACCTATTCTCATGTTAATATGATTACTTGAATGCTAGAATTAGGGTTTATAGTCTTGGATAACTTGCATGTACAATAGAGAAACCTAGATCCAAGCATTATGGTTTGTATGACCACATAGGATGTTCTTAGGACCAAAACCCATCAACGAATGGGTCAGATAATCCTTTGAGTAAGAGATTCATCCCTGCAACGGTTAGACTCATACTAGAGCTGCGCAACAGAGTCAAACCACTTACTCTAATATTATTTAATCCTACTGTGAGTGAGTTAGCATATCTCGGTCAACTAACTATTCCATGCACGAATTCTCTTATCACTGTTCCTGCCCGAAGATCCTTCTCTATCTTATACGCTTTCTGGATGAACCGAGACCTCCCTAGTCCCAACTTACCTGTCGGCAATCTAGAAATACCAGTTTCCACCCGATTACCGAAACCCAATCATGATGTGGCCTACCCACATCCGTGTGGGTTACCCTGCCCCGGTTTAACCTATCTAAAAAACTCCATAAGCGAGTCACACATCTGATACATTCTTACTACCGAATAGGGACCGACGAATGCTACGGGCCATCCCGTAGTCTCACACTTCCATATTAACTGACCACTAATGAATGCTACAGGTCACCCTGTAGTCTTACTATACCGATGCTACGGTCCACGCCACAATCTTATAATATCAATATACTACTGGCTAACTAACGGGTGCTACAGTCCACCCCGCAGTCCTACCATACCAATGCTACGTGCCACACCGCAGTCTAATAATAACAATGCTACGGGCCAAACCGAAGTCTTACAACATTCCTACTCTATCTGCCAACTAGTGAACGCTACGGGCTACCCTATAGTCTTACAACACTTCTACAATATCTGCTAACCAATGTTACGGGCCAGCCCACAGTATTGCCACACTTTACATGCTATCTAGCTACTGGTGAATGCTACGGCTAACCCACAACCTTACAACACCTCCCCCCTCCCAACTGGCTACTAGTGAATGCTATGGCTATCCCGCAGTCTCACAACACTTTCCACGCTGACCACGGTCTTTCGCTGGATACTAATCCGAACACCCCCATAATCGAACATACAATCACGATCTATTACCCCAAGCTGTACTCATGACCAGACTGAAATTCCCAACCTCATTTTTTTGAAACCTGCTATCAGACATCCCGAGAATGTGATCTCACTATTGGCAAGTTTTCTGAACTTCCAATTCACACTATCCTCAATTCATACAGCCGCTTGGGACGTCTTTCTCCCTAACAAGACTGTGAAACTTATCCCATTTTCAAAACCGCTCCTACTTTTGAGTACATGATTGTTTCTCCCCCACTTAGCTTCGACTAAGTCTTCACGGCATGCAAAAATCGGAGGATTTACATATCCTTCCTCCCTTACACGATGGACACGCTAACTACCAACGCCTAATCTTGCTAGTGATCTATCATTAGCCCGCTCTAAAGGTCGCACAATCACTGAAGACTAGGTGAACGCTTCTTGAAATCCCGACACTAATGACCCCAAAAGGTTAAACTGATGTCCCTCTCAACCATAAAGTCAAATTAGCCAATGCTCAGAGCAAATCCTCTAGCGATAGACTGCCTCTCATGATGCTTCCAAAAGTTATCCTTAGCACAACGACTGAACTTCACCGAATCCTGACGATTGTGGATAACCATCCTGCTAAACCCTGACCGCAAATTTCTCATGATGCTCCTGAACTGATCTCAACCATAACCGAGATAACACTGAACCCTTCAAACTAGAAAAGGGAAATGACCTTACACTAGTTACTAATAATTCCTGGTATGCAATTGGCATATGACATTTTCCACAAATACAATCGGAATACAAGCAGGGAGATAACTCTTACATACTATTTCCTGAGACCGAGGCAAGAACAATCATAATACATATAGAATCGAAAAGGGCAACTGATAGATGCCTGCAACATTGCATGTTGTAATCCGCATTTCCCTCGTCTGTCACTGCAAGGCCCTACCCCTCGCCCATCCGTAGTCCTCAAAGTAGTCGGGGTAGTCGCACTCCCTGCTCCTCCCCTCATCTTCGGGAAGTCGGCCTTCTTGTGGCCCACCTGATTGTAGTGAAAACATAATGGGCTTGCCCTCTATGGGCAGTCCCTACTGACGTGATCATCCCTGCCACACTTTTAGCAGCCTGAACCCCTGGAATGAAAAACTCCCCCGTGCATTTTCCCGCATGTGCTGCACTGACTTCGTGTAACATCCCGAAATATCAAGAGTAGAGTTGAAGGGCTAAAAGAGTAAATTTGGAAAGAGCGACTCGGCGAGTCCATGGGTGGACTCGGCGAGTAGAGTCGCGACTTGGTCGCGTGTTAAGTAGCCGACTCGGCGAGTCAGTAAGATGGACTCAGCGAGTAGGCGCTGAGTGGAGAAAACCCTAATTCTCGGGGTTGAGCCCTATATAAAGAACATAACATCCATTCCCCCAGCCTCTTTACTCATCCTCAAGTCCAGAAACCCTAACCTTCATATGTGAGTGGATCAAGTTGCATTTGGGAGCTTGGAGAAGCAATTGTTGAGGAAATCTTGAAGAAGAAGAGGCTTGGAGCAAGGGGCTTTCCTTGGATTCGAGTTCCATTGCAGTTGGGGCGTTCTTTTGAGGTAGTATCTCGTCCTTGGGCTGTTACTCTTATGGATTCATCATTTTGGGGTTTGTGGGGAGCTTATCTTGGTATGTTTTGGAGTTTGGAAGTTAGATCTGAGGTTGCTACCTCAGATCTGGAGTGGTGATGGTCCTAATGTGCATAAAGTCCCTGTGTTGAGTATTGGGTGAAGCTATCATGTCCCAAACCTTAGCCCTAATGTGCAAAATGCATAGATCTCTTTGGATTCACGTAAAGTTTGCCACTTTACGTGATGGATGGGTTGTAGGAGGCTAGATCTATGTTTTGGATCAATTGCATGGCCTGGAATGCTTCTGTATGGATTCAGACCGGTGGTACTCGGCGAGTCACATGGGTGGACTCGACGAGTTGCTTGAAGATGAGCTGGAACTCGACGAGTTGGAAGAACAACTCGGCGAGTTGGATGAAGATGGCCTGGAACTCGGCGAATTGTATGAACAACTCGGCGAGTAGGTTGAAGATAGCCTTAGACTCGGTGAGTCTGTTCTTGGACTCGGCGAGTCTTGTCGAAGAGTCCCAATATTTTCTGGTTGAGTCGAGAATCGGCGAGTCAAGGGATGACTCGGTGAGTTGTGGGCGAGTGGACTCAGAGTTGTTGGACTCGACGAGTCTCGGGGTGACTCGACGAGTTAGGTCGCGGATTGAGGGAAGTTCTGAGTATGGGGACTCGGCGAGTCATCGGGTTGACTCGGCGAGTAGAGTCAGTAAGGGGTTGACTTTGACCTTGTCCAAAGGTTGACCAGTTGTCTTTCAGGGGTATTTTGGTAATTAAGGGTATTTATTGAGTTGAGTGTGTTGGTGTTCAGTGGAGGAGTTCGTGTCAGAGCTTGGAGCAGCGGGATCTTATCCTTTCAGCCGGCAGTTTCGAGGTGAGTTATCTTCACTATATCAACAGGGTCTAAGGCACCAAGGTCGGCCCTTATCGGATTGAGATCCGGGTAGTTGTTGTTATGTTGTTGCTGTGATATGTTTGCATCCTGAGAGCTAGGATGGTATATGTTAGAGACCTGATTGAGATCGGTATCCTGAGAGATAGGGAGATGCTATGCTAGTGACCTGTTAGGTCGGTATCCTGGTTAGGATGATGATATGTTATGTGATCCGTTTGATCTGCTTGTTGACTGTGAATTGCTATATGATTGTATGTATATGAGCACATGGTTGTTTGGACTGGAGTTGGGTTGAGGCGGGTCCTGCTTTGTGCTGTAGGCCAAGATACCCAGGGCGGACCGGTTGTTCCGAAGGCCCAGCGAGCGGTCCGGATAGGTTGTAGGCCCCAAGAGGGCGGACCAGACGTGCCGAGGCTCGGAGAGTGGACCAAGCAGACTGAAGGCCCGGTGTGGGCGGATGATGTGTGTAAATTCAACTAGTTTTATCCCTACTTTTTATTAGTAATTTGAGCACACAAAGGCAGTGAACCTGTCTTTAAGTGATATAGATTGATAAGTAAGGTATCGAACTCAGGGAACGGACAATTAAACTAATAGCTAATTTTAACTAAAACAAATAATAAAAGTAAAGGGTTTTTCTCTAGTTTTGCAAGACTAGAAACTTAAACAAACTAAATTTACTAATTAACTAAAGCAACAACTATTCACCAAATTTGATAAAGATGTTTCTATTTAGGTTCAACCAATTCACTCCTATGGTTATTTAAGTTAAGGTGGATTAATTGCTATTGGTTACCAATGATAATAGTTAGGTTCATGTTCATTACTCCTAACCCTTAGACAATTAACTAATTTAAGCATTGATCAAGTGTTTAAACTAATTAATTCCCTAGATTAATTATTTGGATTAAATAAGATTTGTAATGGTCAATTAAGTTATTAATTCAATTAACCTCTTGTTGATGGTTTCTCAAACAAGCTCACACATTAATCTTCCTATTTTCTTATTAATCTTAGTTTCATAATCATTACTTCTAAGCATATATTTAGCATTCACATAGACATATGAGGTTAACAATTAAGTGATGTTCATGCAACCTAATTGCCTTCCAATTAACAGAAAACAGTAGTGATTAATACATAAGGTTCTTTAACAAACTTAATTTAATAAATCACCAATAGACAATTAAGCAAAAATCAATAATTAAACCATAGGATTTCTTTGGTATTCCCCAAACAGAAACAAAAATGAGTTTAGCTCATAGTTGCAGTAGAAACAAGCATAAAAACAAAGTTTATGAAAGCAAACATGTTTAATTCCTAAGTCTAAGTGGTAGAATTAACCTAATTGCTTGAATTCTTCCAACTCTTGAAGCCTAGGGTTCCTTAGCGCCTTTTGAACCTTTTAGTCGCAGCTGATCCTTCAAAAATCGCCAGGAATGCCTTCTCATGGAATAAGGATTCGTCTTTTATAGATATCCTCAAACAGAGGGTACTCGGCGAGTAACAGAATCAACTCGCCGAGTAGGTCAATACTTATCCGTCTTGAATTAACAGTCGTATTTATCTTCTGGCACATTGTCATGTACTCGCCGAGTAGGGTCGATCCACTCGCCGAGTAGGACTCCTTCTTTCACTCTTTTATCTTCACTTGCTTTCCTTTTCTCCTTTTTGCCTCTAAACATATCTTTTGGACTGAAAACACAATTCACAACATTTTAAGTACCTTTTGTCCACATTATTCTCATAATCAATCAAAAATAACTAAGAATATACGTTAAATAATTAACTAATTATGCACATATCAGCGGACCAGTCATACTGTAGACTCAGAGAGTGGACCAGGTGGATTGAAGGCCCGGTGCGGGCGGACCAATCACACTGTAGACTCGAGGTTTATGGCTAGACTCAGAGCGTGGACCAGGTGGACTGTAGGCCGGTGCGGCGGACCAGTCACACAGTAGACCTGAAGTGCATGGTTCTTCTGTGATCAGATATATTGTAACATGTCATGCGTGTATGGTATATGTGGTTGGTATTTTGGGGATATCTCACTAAGCTTTCGGGCTTACAGTTGTGGTTTTATGTTTTTCAGGTTCTTCAGGAGACCGTGGCAAGGCGAAGGCATGATCGTACCGCTCCTCATGATTTTGTAGTAATATGATTCCGGGAATACGTTAAATGTTTTGTATTGAAAACCTTTTTGTAAAGATTTAATGGAATCGAGCTGTTTTTGAAAAATTTAAACTTGGTTGTATTTTTCGGTCGTTACAAGTTGGTATCAGAGCCTTGGTTTGAGTGAACTGGAGGAACATTCGTGTGACTCCAGTCTCAAATCGAGGAGAGTTTTCAAAATAGTATTTAAAATGGTTTTCAAAATGAGTAAGGGAGGACGCGGAGGTACGATCAGCCGGAGCCAGTAAGTAACCCCAAAATACCATGCATGTTATTTGTTTTCGAGCTTTGATAGAACAGCATGCTAGTGATAGGCTAGGGATCTTCAGGATTTCATGATAATGTTGCCTGATTTGTGATGCCTGTAGCCTAGGGTTCCTTATGGGAGATTTTTAGTGTTCCTCTAGTGGTGAGGGCTGAGCGTTGTTATGCATGTTTCTCTAGGGTGTTGTGGTGGTACTTCATACAAATATGGGTAGGTGTGGAAGGTAGTATGGGCCCGTACTACTGAAAGCACAGGACCTATACGCGTATCAGGAAAACCATGATCTCTAGGGTTGGGTTGAGAGAGTTGGATCCCAAGATAGTGGGAAGAGTCTGAGATTTTGTGTGGTGTTTTTCAGTATGGAGATTCCGAGGCATGATGAGAGTGGATCCGGATTAGGATCGGGAGCAGGAGAGAGAGTTCTGGGCGGATCGGTACCGCCCGAGGTTATCGGTCAGATGAGCACGTGCGAGTTGGATGCAAGGATTCGTGAGATCCTGCGTGATGAGATTGCTGAGTTGTTCCGGGCTGAGTTGCCGGAGCTGTTTGGGTCGATCAAGACCACCATGGTTGAGTATTTTGATGAGCGTTATGCGGCTCTCGCAGAGACGGCTGCCACGGCGGCTACAGCGGCTGTAGCGGCGGCAGGGGGAGGAGTTGGTCGGGGCTTTCAGTATCGGGACTTCGATAATACGAAGCCTCCCACCTTCGATGGAGTTCAGTACCCGATCGTCGCTATGAGATGGTTATCAGACGTGGAGGGGTGTTTCTTCACATGTTCATACCCTGCTGATCAGAGGGTGAGGTGTGCTCTGAACCTGTTGAGGCTCGGGGCGAAGGATTGGTGGAGATTGACCACGGGGTCATATTCAGATGCGCAGAGGGCTGCGGTTTCATGGGATCAGCTCAGAGAAATGTTCAGCACTCGTTATGTTCCGCAATTTGAGAGGGAGAGATTGGCTCAGGAGTTCCTTGAGCTGAAGCAGGGTTCGGAGTCGGTGACTGAGATCACCAGGATGTTCACTGAGATGGCGATGTTTTGCCCAGAGTTCGCCTCGGAGCAGGCTCAGATGTCTCGATATCTGAGCATGCTCAAGAGGGACATCAGACAGTTTGTGTCTGCGCAGAGGTGCGAGACCTTGTTAGAGTTGCAGGAGGGCGCTAGGCGGCATGAGTTAGAGATTGAGTTGCAGTTGCGTGAGCTGAGACAGGCTCCGGTGCAGTCGCAGCCGGCGCCGAAACGGTCCAAGACCGTTGATGTTATAGTGGGGGATCTGAGCAGCCACACTTGTAGGAAGTGTGGGAGGGGTCACACCGAAGTTTGTAGGTCCGGTGGTGCATGCCACAAGTGCGGAAAGGAGGGGCACTATGCGAGGGATTGTTTGCAGTCAGCGCCGGTTCGGGATTTGAGGATTTGTTATCATTGTCATAAGATTGGACATTTGAGGGTCAACTGTCCACAGTTTGCTGCAGGACCAGTGCAGGCTCCAGCACCGGCCACTTTGAGGATCACAGGTGGGGGTCAGGATGGAGCGGAGCCCCCAAGGGCTCAGGGTCGTGCTTATCAGCTTGCGACAGAGGAGGTCGGAGTAGTGCCGGATGCAGTTGCGGGTATGTTTCTTTCTTGATATCTCGTTATCTTGTGATTATTGTGGTGTATTGTTTATGTGCTGGTATCTTTGTGTGGTTTTCGATGCGGTATTCGTCGTTTTTGAGGGTCGTGGTTTGGTTATGGGTTATTGTTTTGGGAATTTCGTTGGTTATCATCCATGAGAGTTATTAGTGGGAACCTGGCATTGGTTTGAAGGCCGGGTAGCATCTACTTTCTGAGGAGTGGTTAGATGCAGATTGAGTTTCTTTCGAGCGGGTTAATCGGTGTTGATGTGAGATCTCGTTAAGGTTGTTTATGCTTGTGGGAAGCAGTCCGCGTGTAAGTGTTTTCTTTGTGCAGAGTTGTTCTGGGAGGTCGGTGATGGCGACCGGTGATTGTTAATCAGTGCTACAAGTGGGGGAGAATTGGAGAATTCTCCGGGAGATCGATGAGTATTTGAGGGTGCTTAGCTGTTGGGATTCAGCAGTGTTCTGTCAGCCCAAAGTATAGGCTGATAGGAGCAAGTGTCGGGCATGCGGGGCGGGATACAGACCTAGGGCATTTGATTGTGGAGGGCCTGGGAGCAGGCCGGGATCGAGCATGTGCGATTGAGACAGAGTTCGGAACCCTTAAAGGGCTAGAACAGTACGTATAGGAGGATTTCCAGGAGTGATAGCTCGGAATGATGAATGCTAGTTGAGCGGTCCGGATAGACTGAAGGCCGATAGGCGTACCAGTCAGGCCGAAGGCTCAGAGAACGGTCAAGCCAAACTGAAGGCACTGAGAGCGGTCCAGATTGGCTTAAGGTTCTGAGAGTGGTCCAGATTGGCTGAAGGTCTGGTGAGGCGGTCCAGTCATGCTGAAGACTCTGCAGGTATTATTAGATCGGTTCGAGGATATGGATTGTGTATGTTGCAGTATGATTGCATTAGAAGGTCTGGCCCCGGGTAGTGATCTTGATTAGTTGAGATAGTGCATGGGCTTGAGAGTCCCTGCGATGAGAGTCAAAGTATGTGTGTTGGATGGATAGCAGATACGCTATAAAAGGGTGGTGTAGCGTTGGGCGAGCACCGTGACACTTGTCGGAGTGACAATGTGGCTAAGTGGATTCCTTGGTAAAGGAAAAGAGAGAGGTGTGTAACTCCGAGAGGGAGTGCAAGTTCATGGAAGTGAAAGTGGCAGAGCAGAGTTATGATTAGAGTAATTCGAGTATGGTTATTGAGCAGCGTGTTTGCGGCAGTGGAATAGAAGCTCATCTGGTTTGGGATGTCTGCTGAGGTCGCGGAGGGAATTCCGCAGGTGTAGAGCCAAGAGGCTCGGAAGGGATGCAGGGAGAGAGTCTTGGGCTCTCAGTGTGATTCTGATCAGGGTATTGGGTATGTATTAGTGGTTCATCCTGGGGGATGTTTGAGGATATCATCAGTGTATCGGGTTTTCCCAACCTGAGGGTGCTAGAGCTAGTTTAGCATGTGTATGTGATTGCAAGAGGAGAACTCGTGGGAGTTGCTCTGAGATTGAAGAATGGGCCTTTCCGTCAACATGGAATGGATAGAGTGGGATTCGGATCGGGGATCCGATGGTTCATGGTTTTCTAGCCCATATGGGTCGAGTGATTGTTGAGATTTGGAGCAGTGATGCATCATGGGTAATTCTCGGTTGTTGAGTGTGATTATCAGAGGGTACAGCCGGTGCCCGGCTCGAGACGGTGGTCAGGACACCGTAAGGAAGGAGAAAACGAGTTTTTGGTTCTATGGTTGTGTTTTGAGAAACCTGGTTGGATTAATGCCAGGTGGTGCATGACAAGAGTATTTCTAAGAGTTGTGTTGTCGTAGGCTTCGAGGACGAAGCCTAATTTAAGTGGGGGAGAATTGTAACATCCTGAAATATCAAGAGTAGAGTTGAAGGGCTAAAAGAGTAAATTTGGAAAGAGCGACTTGGCGAGTCCATGGGTGGACTCGGCGAGTAGAGTCGCGACTTGGTCGCATGTTAAGTAGCCGACTCGGCGAGTCAGTAAGATGGACTCAGCGAGTAGGCGCTGAGTGGAGAAAACCCTAATTCTCGGGGTTGAGCCCTATATAAAGAACATAACATCCATTCCCCCAGCCTCTTTACTCATCCTCAAGTCCAGAAACCCTAACCTTCGTATGTGAGTGGATCAAGTTGCATTAGGGAGCTTGGAGAAGCAATTGTTGAGGAAATCTTGAAGAAGAAGAGGCTTGGAGCAAGGGGCTTTTCTTGGATTCGAGTTCCATTGCAGTTGGGGCGTTCTTTTGAGGTAAAATCTCGTCCTTGGGCTGTTACTCTTATGGATTCATCATTTTGGGGTTTGTGGGGTACTTATCTTGGTATGTTTTGGAGTTTGGAAGTTAGATCTGAGGTTGCTACCTCAGATCTGGAGTGGTAATGGTCCTAATGTGCATAAAGTCCCTGTGTTGAGTATTGGGTGAAGCTATCATGTCCCAAACCTTAGCCCCAATGTGCAAAATGCATAGATCTCTTTGGATTCACGTAAAGTTTGCCACTTTACGTGATGGATGGGTTGTAGGAGGCTAGATCTATGTTTTGGATCAATTGCATGGCCTGGAATGCTTCTGTATGGATTTAGACCGGTGGTACTCGGCGAGTCACATGGGTGGACTCGACGAGTTGCTTGAAGATGAGCTGGAACTCGACGAGTTGGAAGAACAACTCGGCGAGTTGGATGAAGATGGCCTGGAACTCGGCGAGTTGTATGAACGACTCAGCGAGTAGGTTGAAGATAGCCTTAGACTCGGCGAGTGTGTTCTTGGACTCGGCGAGTCTTGTCGAAGAGTCCCACTATTTTCTGGTTGAGTCGAGAATCAGGGAGTCAAGGGATGACTCGGTGAGTTGTGGGCGAGTGGACTCAAAGTTCTTGGACTCGACGAGTCTTGGGGTGACTCGGCGAGTTAGGTCGCGGATTGAGGGAAGTTCTGAGTATGGGGACTCAGCGAGTCATCGGGTTGACTCGGCGAGTAGAGTCAGTCAGGGGTTGACTTTAACCTTGTCCAAAGGTTGACTAGTTGTCTTTCAGGGGTATTTTGGTAATTAAGGGTATTTATTGAGTTGAGTGTGTTGGTGTTCAGTTGAGGAGTTCGTGTCGGAGCTTGGAGCAGCGGGATCTTATCCTTTCAGCCGGCAGTTTCGAGGTGAGTTATCCTCATTATATCAACAGGGTCTAAGGCACCAAGGCCGGCCCTTATCGGATTGAGATCTGGGTAGTTGTTATGTTGTTGCTGTGATATGTTTGCATCCTGAGAGCTAGGATGGTATATGTTAGAGACCTGATTGAGATCGGTATCCTGAGAGATAGGGAGATGTTATGCTAGTGACCTGTTAGGTCGGTATCCTGGTTAGGATGATGATATGTTATGTGATCCGTTTGATCTGCTTGTTGACTGTGAATTGCTATATGATTGTATGTATATGTGCACATGGTTGTTTGGACTGGAGTTGGGTTGAGGCGGGTCCTGCTTTGTGCTGTAGGGCAAGATTCCCAGGGCGGACCGGTTGTTCCGAAGGCCCAGCGAGCGGTCCGGATAGGCTGTAGGCCCCAAGAGGGCGGACAGACGTGCTGAGGCTCGGATAGTGGACCAGGCAGACTGAAGGCCCGGTGTGGGCGGACCAGTCATACTGTAGACTCAGAGAGTGGACCAGGTGGATTGAAGGCCCGGTGCGGGCGGACCAATCACACTGTAGACTCGAGGTTTATGGCTAGACTCAGAGGGTGGACCAGGTGGACTGTAGGCCGGTGCGGCGGACCAGTCACACAGTAGACCCGAAGTGCATGGTTGTTTTGTGATCAGATATGTTGTGGCATGTTATGCGTGTATGGTATATGTGGTTGGTATTTTGGGGATATCTCACTAAGCTTTCGGGCTTACAGTTGTGGTTTTATGTTTTTCAGGTTCTTCAGGAGACCGTGGCAAGGCGAAGGCGTGATCGTACCGCTCCTCATGATTTTGTAGTAATGTGATTCTGGGAATACGTTAAATGTTTTGTATTGAAAACCTTTTTGTAAAGATTTAATGGAATCGAGCTGTTTTTGAAAAATTTAAACTTGGTTGTATTTTTCGGTCGTTACACTTCGGCCCTGCCGACCTACCAATCGTTGATCTGAAGTCTTGGGTCTCTTCCCGGGACCCTCCAAAGTATACATCTGATATGACCTTCTCTTCTCAATGTGCTCCAAATCAATATCCCTCTCTCACGCCCTAGCAATCATAGAATCCAAGGTCGGGCATGCCTAGTAGCTGACATGCTCCCGAATATCAGCTCTCAACATGTCATGATAGCGTGTCTTCCGCATCTCCTCATCTCCTGCATATTGAGGCACTAATAAAGCCCTCTCCCAGAACTTGGCGATAATCTCCGCCACTGTCTCTATCGTCTGCCTCATGTCGTGGAACTCCCTGGCCGGCTGCTGAAGCTCCACAGCCAGTGCAAACTCTGCCCTAAACCAGGCCACAAAGTCTTACCAAGTCATAGCCTCAATGGCTGAGGCTCCCATAGAGTCACCAACTGACTCCCACCAATCTCTGGCTCTATCTCTCAAACATCCTGCAGCGTACCGAACCTTCGACCCCTCAGGGCAGTAGCTAATCAGCTGAGCAGACTCCATGTCTACAATCGATCTCCTGGAAACAATGGGGTCTCTCACCTCGTAGAAGTCTGGCGCACCACATCCCCTGAAGTCCTTGAAGGAGAGTGTGTGTTTCCCCGTCTGGCCAGATGCCATATCACTCCTGAACGCCCTGAGACGATCCTTCATCAATTTGACAATCCCCTCCTTGATCGGCCCAAAAATCATCGGGGTCACCTCAAGGATGCCTCTCATGATCTCTGACGCGATGAACTCGTGCATACTCTCATCCATTGGTTCGGATCCTGAACCTGAACCTGATATCGATCCTAATCTTGATCCTCCTGCTCCGTGTCGCGTAATCATCACCATTCTGAAATGGAACACATAATCGTTAGGGTCATACGTAACCTCAGAAGGTCTCACATACTATAAGTTCCCTGGTTCTATCTCGACCCTCCTTGACTCGAGTACAGGTCCTCTGCTTTCAGTAGTACGGGCCCATACTACCTCCCACATCTATCCATACTTTCCTTAAGGATTGCTTCGACTTTACCAAGTCCATTATACTACTGTTGCACTCTGCTACTCTCATCCTAAGCTTTCCTAGGTTCCCGAACCCACCCAGTCCTCAACTGCTGAAAGACTCTTCATGATGCCAATTAACCACTACATGAATACCATTACATGTAGCGAGGCTCAGATAATCCTTCGAGTAAACGACCCATCCCTACAACAGTTAGACTCAAATGAGAGCTACGCAATAGGGTCAAATCCAACACTCTGAGATTATTCAACTCTGGTCACATGTGACTTAACGTATTTATCTAGTAGTTAACTCCCATCACTCGAAGTCCCCCAAAGCACAAAGCAAGTAGCATTCAGACAAACGGAAAAATCTAACCAAACAAGCCACTCAATCCTCTTACCAGGAATCTTTACTAGCATGTAATTTAAAGGCTCATACAATTAGGCATAACCTAAAAATACCATCCTACTACTGGCTGATCAGTTCTAGCATGCAAATCCATAAGCTCATATAAGCATACAAAGGCATCTATCCTAGATCCTTAGCTCGGCTAATTACACACATCACACCCCTTTCTTTTCAAAGTTATTTTCTCCTTTCAAATTCCTTTCAAAATTCTTTTATAAAAATGATTTTTCTTTTGAAAAATTTTATACCAAGTAATCAGTTTGAGTCCAGACGCACCCGATAGTGTGTTCGAATCCCTCAAACCAAGGCTTTGAAACCAACTTGTAACATCCCAAATTTTAAGGCCAAAATTTTCATTTTTAATATAAGAAAACATTTAGTATCTTTGTTCTAGACATTGAAAACATTTCAATTAAAACAAATATCATAGTCTAATAATAAAGATCACATAATGCGGACTAACATGGGTGAATGTGTTGCGATCGTCCCGAGCTCCTATTTCTTGAAAACTGAAGATACCTAAAACCAAATCTATAAACTGTAAGCACGAAACTTAGTGAGTTCCCCAAATACAACATACCATACATATCAACTGGGCCATACATGCCATACATACTGTGAGCCATACATATGAACATATCCATAATCAAGAAAGGTGTTATGTGCCAAACATAGTCTTGCCATTATGCCACGGGTCGCACGTGGTCTTTCTAGCCAAGCCTGGGGCCACCCCCCTCGGTCTTACAGATAAGTGCCAAGAGCCACCTCTTGGTCTTCCATGCAAGCATCACAAAGAAAACTAGCATACATACTACTCTACTTAGCTAATCAGCATATAGTGTGTCAGAGCCACATCTTGGTCTTTCATACATAATAGCATACAGTGTGCTAGGAGCCACCTCCTGGTCTTTCATACATATTGCCTAGGGCTAACCCTCAGGTCTTCCTACCATACATAATAACATATTGTGTGCCAGGAGCCGCCTCCTAGTCTTTCATGCATAATGCCTAGGGCTAACCCCCCGGGTCCTCCTATCGTGCATAAACTAAATGGATCGGCATTGGTGCCTTAGACCCATACAAACAGTGATGAGACTCACCTCACAAGCTGACTGCATGACCCTATGAATAAAACTCTCGCTGCTAACTGGCGGATCCCCGAACTGCTGGTCTCTCGACTCCTCAAAATGATCTGAAATGGAACCACAATCTTGGATCTACTGCTTCCCCTTTGACCCACCACCTTGCTATACTCTTCACTTGCTTGAAAAAATGGATTCACAACACCAAAATGCTTTCTAATGGCCTCCAAAGCTCCAAGAACATTCAAGGGAGGTTAGGGTTTCGTGATGGTTGTCTAAAGATGAGATGGGGCTGACCCCTGAGGCATATTATTCCTTTTATAGTGACATAGCCTTAAAATTAGGGTTTTAGAAACATTGAGTGTACGTTAGGCGTACGCCTCTCCGCACACGCGACCATATAACCTTATACGTTGGGCATAACCCAGCTTACGTTGGGCGTACCCAGCTAAACACATGCTTGCATGGGTGCCTTGTCACAAAACTCTATTAGGGGCTAAAATTGACAACAACTTCAAAGTGTCATAACTCCTTTACTCTAAGTCCGTTTCCGACGAACTTCATATCCATGAAAAGGTGGCGAGAAGCCCTACGCTCCTAACCACACCCCTAAGCCTAAAACCTTCCGGATAAAACCCGAGACCCATAAAAGACCGAATCGCCCCCACCCTTTGGCTTCCGGGACCACAACCGAGTACTTTCAAAACGGGGTGTTAAATGGGAAAAACTATAGGTGGTAAATATATGCTTCTAAATCAAATGAGTTTTTCAAACATATACCTTATCCTTTTAATTAATACACATTTTCTTCCTTTGTTGTCTAACACAAGGTTGGTCCTTGAATTTTTGTAAGGTAGGTCCTAATTTTTGGTATACAACTTGTAGTAACTGTTGAAAAATTGGGTGGATCAAAGGATCCACCTTATGATATACTAGTCGCGCCCTGTTTACATTACAATATCAACATATAAAAATAAGTAATTATTTATCAAACTTGATCGATACTCTCTATATTCTCCTCATCAAGAATTTTCTAAAAGATCACATTGACGAATCCAACATGGAATCTAACAAAATGAGTGGTTTTGCAACTTCCACACTTGTGCTGTTGATGACTTTGAACCATTGGGATGCAGGATCACACAACTTGTCGTTGTTTAAGCATTTACAATTGTTAGTAACAATCGTGTTTTCATAGTCTATATCAAGACAAACCATAATCCCATTATTAATCTTTGATGAAAGGTGCATTTTAGAGGATGAAATAGCCTCCCATTTTGAAGAGATATTTGTACACATTGTGCCTAATTTCACTTGCATATGCACACCATTTGCTTGTAGGCAATAATTTGTACCCTTCACAATCAACATGTTTTGTAGGGTGTACTCCCATGCCTGTGCATTGGAACATGGGGCCAACTTCATAGAGTGGATTTGTATACAAAGCCCAGTAGATGGATGGAAGATGATTTTATGTTGTTCGGCGCCTAATAAACCATCAGGTGCTGCAATTCAAAAAAGTAACTAGTTAAAGTAAATATGTCATATTTGAGTATCTCATTTAGTAGTTTATTTTATGTGTCTCTACGTCAATTCAAGTATTGTTTTTTTTTTTATTTGAGCAAATTGTTGAAAAAAAGGAGTAATTTGGACTTTCTACCGGACACGGTTTAATTTCGTTTTTACCAATAAGAACAATATACTTACATTTATTAATTAAAAAATTCTTACATATTATATAAACTTGTATAATCCTCTTTAATAAATGAAGGTTTTTTTGCCACTTGTTAAATTCTTAACAGTTTTGCCACATGTAATTTTGTGGAAGTTTTAGAATTATTATTTTCGACTTGTCATTTTTTGGGAATTTCTATTTTTTTAAAATAAAATTTCATATAAGGAAAAAGAATCATTCTATTAATTTGATAATAAAGTCTCATAAATGCTCTAAAGAATATCTGATTTCTTTTATAAATGTTCCAAAAAATTACATTATGTTATATAAAAATATTATTTTATAAAATATTTAATGTTTAAATATTTATACTAAATTTTTATTTTAATAAACTCGTGTAATACACGGGTCTCACACCTAGTATATTAATATTATATTGTTTTTAACAAAAACAAATAATAATGCACGTGCATTTCTGGACACATACTTTACATCGTACATCTAATATAATCAAATTAAGTTTTGTACCGATAATTAGAAATTGTAATAAACTAAGTCTATTTCTCATAGTGTTTCCAAATTTTAATTATGTTTCTGTTTTGGATAACAAAATCATAATTATGTTGCTATTATGCATAAGAATATATGTACACCAGTGTCATTGGTAAAAAAAGACACTACATGGCTATTTTAAGTAAACACACACACACACACACATATATATATATATATATATATATATATATATATATATATATATATATGAAGGAAAATTTTAGAAGGAAAGTAAGAAATTTTTTATATACATATTTTTTAGCAAACAAACAAAATGAATTATTAGAAGATTCAAAACTAAGACTATTCACAAGAAAAAACTTTCCAGAAAAAATACCATCATTATTCATTATTAAGTAAATCAAGAACAAATTCAGTTTATGACAATTTTAATTAATATCAACAAAATTATCGTAAAAATGAGTCATCGAGATTTTTTTAGGATTTTTTTGGTGAATCATGTTATTTTTAATTCATTTGTTATGTTCGTCAAAAAAATATGCAAAAAAAAACTTTTTACCTTTCTAACAAAAAATATTACCAGATTTATAACGTGTTTATATATATATATATATATATATATATATATATATATATATATATATATATATATATATATATATATATATATATATATATATGCATTATAATATTATTAAACTCTAATCTCTAACTTAATTTACTTTCAAGATTTTCAAAACTTCACTATTATCTTCAGGTTATATCACCTCTTTCAGTCGAACACTTACTATGATATATATATATATATATATATATATATATATATATATATATATATATATATATATATATATATATATATATATATATATTATAGTTGGAAATGAAAATTATGTAATAGGAATATAATGGTGAAATTTATAAAAATCTTGAAAGTAATCTAATTAGGAGTTGAATTTTAAGAACTTTAGATGATTACAATGCATATATGATACAAAACGATATAGTATGGTGAATTTGAGTACTTAAGCTTATATACTTTTAAAGGTATATTCATTTAGCCATATATATATATATATATATATATATATATATATATATATATATATATATATGTGTGTGTGTGTGTGTGTGTGTGTGTGTGTGTGTATATATATATATATATATATATAGAGAGAGAGAGAGAGAGAGAAAAAAAAAAGAGAGAGAGATTCCTTATGGGTAACACATAAAGTATAATGCCTATAGTTATAGTGATAGCTAAGTTAACGTATGTATGTTGTTATTTTCGACAATTGTCCTTTTTAATGGTCAAAAGTATTTGCATCTTAATATCATTGAAGTAAAATATACACGAGAAATATGTTTTCACAAGTTGCTAAAAACAACATTATTTTAGTCTTTTATATACAATAGATTTTATTTTTACCAATAATAGCAATGAACATGTTTACATTATATCTCTCTATAATGAAATTGAACTTATATTTTTACCAATGAAAGCATTATGCAACTTGAAACTTTCAAAAAATAATTAACATGTAAACATAACTTAATTTGTTTAACGATGATAACAATGTGTTGCAAATAAGTACATTGCATAAATTGGTAGTAAATACATTAATTTTTAGGTAAGATTACAAGTTGCTATTATGAATCCATTGCTATCATTGGTTATAAGAATGTAAGTATGTTGTTACCATGAGTAAAAAAATATATTTGTTATTCTTGGTAAAACATAAAGTAAATTGTCCATGTTAGTAGTGAGAATAAAATATTATGATATTTCTATGTACAATTAGCGGTTCTCTTTCATAGAAAATAATAGTTTTTTTTTTTAAGTTGTATCGAGTTTAAAAAATACAAAAAAAAATTTAATACCTTGAAACGAAGATTGAATAGGTGAAATTTTCTTCAAGAAACTTAAATTTCTCGGTTCATACCAATTCGAATCCAAAACACCATAAAGCTCCTCCATTCCAACCACACCCTCCCTTAAATAGTAGCTCCCAACAAGAGTCCATAATGCCCAATCAAGGTCATGTTCAGCCACCCAACCTAAGAAACAATTCAAATACCTATTATCATTCTCATTTGTGCCGGTTTGATCCACACCCCACTCACTTACAAACAAAGGGTAACCCTGGTCTAGTAAAAACCCTGCTTGATTTGTCATTTTGTCGGTGATTCGACCACATACTTGGTTTGCGTTACCAGTAATCCAATCATCACCGTCTGAAAAACCATACCAATGAACCTCAAAAACCAACTTTTTAGTAAATGATAAGGTTACATGTTGGTCACGAAGAAAGGATAAGTCTTGGTCATAGCTTAGACCCGAGAGAATGACTAATACATTAGGGTTTGCCGAATGTACCCCTTCCGCACCTTTTTGCATGTAGCTTATTCAAGTAAGAAAAAACATTAAATGAGTCGAGTTTGTGCATTATGAAATGTATCGATACAATATTATAAATGGAAAATACAAAAATCATTCTACTTATCGCTTTAGTCACTTATGATATGTATTAATACAATATTATAAAGGGAAAAAATGTTTTTATTTTAAGTTTTTATTCGTTTTAGTCACTTATGAAATGTGTTGATAAGGGAAAAATACAAAAAATGCTTCTGCTAATTATTTTATGGCTTTAGTTACTTACCTAGTTTTGAAAGTGAGAAAAAAATTTATATTCTTTTACCAAGTAAAATTTTTTCCTCGGTAATCCGGTCTCAATATGAAGGAAAAAAAATTACAAAAATACAAAAACCCCAAAATAACTTTCCCATTTTGACATTTAGTAATTGCATAACTTTAAAAAGATAATGACTCAACGGTCAAATCGACAATACAATGAAAACATGTTTCACTTCTTTATTATTTGTTTATTTGTGTTTTTATGTATATTACTCTAGACTAAACATATTTTTCTATTAATACACGTACCTGTACCATGTTTCGATGTTTTGTCTATACCCACGAAGTTCATTCCTCAAGCTCATACCGACCACATTGGTATACCCTTTAAAAATGGTGGCAACTCGTTTAATACCTTTGACCCACACTTCAGGGTCAAAGTAGAGGTCGCCGAAGAAGCCATTACCATCATTATCATTACAACACCATCCAGGTTTGCTTATGTGATTGTCTAATATTATCATAATGTTGTTCTTGTTGAGGTTTGAAACCACTTTCTGTTTTTATAAAGATTCATAGATTGAATGTATATCAGAAATTTGAATGACTGTCAATTTATCATAATTTATGATCAACGTATTTGATTTTAATAATTCACATTGGAATAAAAAGGGACCAACATCAAGCATACTTTTATTAAATTATGATTATTATTTTTTCTGATTAGTTATTTTTTTCCTAGATCTATAAATGTAGTTTTTAAAAGAATTGAAATTATCATATAAAAAAAATTAGCAGCACAACTTGTTGTTTGTTTGTCTCCTCACTTGTTGTACTATTGTAACTAAGTTCTAATATGTTAAACGTTTAATGTGCGTGAGTCAAACACAATATTATAATTTTTAGATACAAAACAAAAAGAAAGTAATATTAGTTGTATTTTACTTTTTAGACAAAATGTTCGTATACAACTATACTTACCTTTTGTAGTTTTCTACATCGTACATTAAATGAAAACAACATAACTATTTTTAAATTGTTTTCCTTTTTGGAAAAATAGGATTTTTTTTATATAAGTTTTTATTTAAAATTTATTTTTCTTTCGGTGTTTACCAATTGAAAACATAAAAAGCAAATAGTTCATTTAAAATCCAAGAAAATAAATGTTTTTTTATATAAGAAACAAATCAATTCTTGATCAAATTTTGGAAGGAAACAAAAAGATTATCCATTCCCATATTTATTATGATCCAGATTTTATTTTAAGATCTTATAAGACTAAAAAAAAATTATATTAAAATCTATCATAAGATATATATTGGGACCTTAGGATCCGATATGATCTTAATACGATCTAATCCTAAATTTTTAATATATAATTGATCCTCAAAATCCTTAACTTAAAATGGAGTAGGTCACAAGATGTCCTTTAGAACATCGAAATTGAATCCATTGATCTTAAATTAGGTCAAACATGAAGACACTTCCGTTATTCCCTTTATGATCATATTCCTTTAATTGTACATAAACACAATAATCTTGTTTCAGTTTACGTTTAAGATGTTTTCATCCTATTATTTTGGGTTTCATACAACAAAAAGTATGATTCATATTTAAGAAGTTAAAGTTAATTCAAACATTAATGTTTTAATAACTTAAAATACTACACAAACAAATCACTGAAATAAAAATGATGAGACTAGTTCATTTGGTAGTTCTGATCTGATTCAATTTTATGATTACGATCTTGTAAAATATAATTCGGTCTTATTTAAGATCTTGATCATGGCAATTTTGCTCATTCCTACCTTGTTTTCTAGTTTGTATTTATATAATTATATTCATCATTTAATTAAATATACATTTGAACAAATTCAAATCGAAAATGACGTATATGATACAAGTTCCAAGCTAAAAACCACTTTATTCATTTCGTATGGGTTTTCAATTTTATATCATCGTATGTGTTCCAAAATAAACTAACATATGATCATAGGTAGTGATTTATGCTTACCAACTTTTTTCTCTCTCTCCATATATATATAATGAATATGACTTGTAAAGTTATAATCATTAATAAATCATTTACGAAAAACAAAAGTTAGATGTTTTCATGAATTTATATAACAAAAAGAATATGTGTTGATGTTTTAGTTTGATAGAGAAAAAAGTATATCAATTTGTTAAAAACCTATAATGTTCAAGCAATCGATGCATGTTTTATGCATTGACTGTTTGTACACCGTAGGTTTTTATGAAACCTACAGTTTAGAAAATCTTAGACTTTCTTATGGTTTTTTGAAAAAAATTTTCTTATATACATATATCGAAACCATATGTATCAAAACGAAACAGTAAGCGGTCCGAGATACCTATGGTTTGAGTGACTATTTTGGGATAATTAGTATTTTTTTTATCTAAAAATGAGCTAGTTTAATCATTTCCTTGAATTTTATTGTTTAAAATTCATTCAGCAAAAGCCTCATTTTCAGTGCTTAAAAACTCACCACAAAAGCATTGATGAGGGAAAGGTCAACGATGGATGGGTTGTTGACTTGAACTCCGGCGACGGATGCCGGCAACCCCAGCTTTGTCAGCGACTTTCTCACAGTCGTCGAAGCCAGTGAATCGTTTGTAAATAAGAACAATGGATACGTGAGTCTCACACAATTGAATCCCATCGCCAAAATTTTCTTCGAGATCACATCAACCGGCTGTTTGCTCAACCCTTCCACGACCGCCGACTCAAGGTGGCTCACCCAGTTGATGCATGACAACTTCACCCTCTCACCACCGTTTTGATCGTCGATGATCCATCGTGAGTTGACTGAGAGTGGAAGCGCCGCAGTGTGGTGGTGGAGAATGATAGCGGCGAAGAGGATGAGAGATAATGGGAACGCTCCTCCTACCACGGTCATGGTTGTTTTGTTATGTATAATAAAATTGCATATCATCTCACAATTTTACGATCTTATTTATATAACTCATGTTTAATAAGACAAAAAGAATATTTTAATCATTACTCCGATAAAAACGATAAATTATGTGTTGTCATTCGCAATAATAGTTTGTTTTTAAAATAAATGAATCTAAGAAATCGTATATATCACATGTGTTCATCTAATTTAACATGGTTTTTTATTAAATGTAATAATTTTGTTATTTTGCCCGTTAGAAAAGTATATTACAACAAAATCAAGCTATTATTATTATTATTATGTTATTATACTAGAGAAGTCAAACGGGCCGTGCTAACGGTTTTTTCTTAAATTTTAGTTAAAAGAATGGACGTATGAATGATGTTGTATCGGTATAATGCTAAAACCAGAATATTTTTTTAAGAATCATGAGAAGATAACATTTATAATACTTTTGGAAATTATAGAAATTGTGCCAAATACATGCTATTTAATTAATACTAGTTGTGAAACTCGTATATTATACGGGTTGATTAAAACAAAATGTTAAATACGAATGATCAAACGGGAAGTTTATTGGAATTTGAAATTTGAAATAAGTAAAAATTATGAAAAAAAAACATACAAAAAAAAATTAAAATTATGTTTATTGTTAGACCCGTGTATTAAACGTGTTATTTATAACAAAATATTAAATACGAAGATTTAAACTATAAATTTATTTAAAATTGAAATTGAAGTTTGAAATTTGAAATTTGAAGTTAATAATCATTATAGTATGTTTCATTTATGGAAACTAAATTAATGAAATAAATGATAAATGAAAAATAAATATTTTAAAATTATGACAAAATGACATGTTGCATAATGCATGAAAGAATGACATGTGACAAAAAGATGTTTATTTATTAGGAAGGATTTACATTTACATCAAACAGGAACTTAATAAATAACAAATTAAATGCTACAAGCCTACAATAAATAAATCCAAATTTTCTAACCACCAAAGAACAAGAGCATCAAAATTCCAGTAGCAATTGTTCAAAGTCTAAACCACAAATAAAGGAGAGCATGTCGAAGAACACTTGTTTCTTTCCAATATCCAAACAAACATAGACATTCCAACAATTATTCCTTACCACCACTAAATTTTAGCATTAAAATTTAAAAAACAGTTCTTTCCATCTATAATCATTTACATACAAAATAAAAGAGACAACATTAAGATATATTATTATATTGATAAGATCTATGTAAGAAGGAAAATTGCAGGAAACAACAATGTAGTTTTAGTTTAGTCTTTTTACCAATTTAGTTTTAGTTGTTGTACTTTATTTTTACCCATCAAGATACTTTTATTTACTCAACATACTTGCATTTTATCTACACATAATGGCAACATACTTACATTCTTTACTTACAAAAGTAACAAATGTACAGTTCATTATTGGTAATATTAATATGTAACAAATAAAGTATGTTGCTATTATAGGTAGAAAAATAAGGTATAGTGCAATAATAAATAAAGAAATGATTATATGCCGTCATTATGGGTTAATAAATTCAATGATTAACAAAGTTGAAGTACTTTATCTGCCTCTGTTAAATAACTTAAACTAAATTCAATGATTAAAAGTAATGCTTAATTATTGATAATGGAAAACAGTTTACCTTTTAACCCTTTTTTAACCAAACAAAAAATCCTATGTATCATCAATGCAACAACATACCTAAAGTACCACCCATCGATCATATCCTCCTGCATCTTCTTCTCTAGATCATTCTAATGATCATAGGCAAAACGTTTGTTACCAATTGTGTTTTTATTGCTATTATAAAATCTATTTTCACTATCATTTTAGTGATTGCATCTCATCATCGTTGATATGAAAATCCAAATAAACGTATGTCCCTTGTTCGTGATCATCGATTGCAAATTTTGGTTCCTCATGTCTTTGAGACCATGTATTATACCTTTTTTTATGGTACCACCATGTCCATGATTGTTTCTTTAATACTTTTGATGCTAACAACTATCGATAAGCATTATGTATTAAATCACACATTTTAGAATAGACACAAGGGCCATTCCAAACATATTTTAGGCCCAGGACGAGAGAGAACAAAAAAATGGGTCCTTAAAATATACAAATTTCATCAAGTTTTTTATAATAACTCAATAACTGAAAGAAAATTATTTGTACTATTTTCTAAATATAACAATTTTCATAAAAAATTTGGACCCCTTTAAAAAATGGGCCCATAATGGTCGCCCCTATCGCCCACTCTCTAGGCTTGATAGACACCAAAAACAAATTGTAGGTGAAAATCTTCATAAAAAATAAAATACATGCTAATAAATGTGAAAAATAAAGTATTGACTCCGATGTTATTGGATCCAAGACGATTTAATTTTTAAAATATTTACTTTAAGTTTAGCAATTCACATGTGAAACAACAAAGTCCACATGTTTAGCAATAATTGACTTTTTCAATTTAATTATTTTAAATACCCTATTTTAACTAATCTCGTTAGAAAAATGCATATATGATCCCACTAAGATAATAATTAATAAGCACATGTTCTTGCCAATCATGAAAACAAAGTACTCGTTTTAGCTAATCTCTTAACAAGACATAAAAGAACGACAGTACTGCAATTGAAAGTTCTTTTACTAAAATTTGCACATAGGGGTAATTATTAACATAAGCAATCATAAATTCATAATATACTGTCAACAATATTATGTTTATGTTGTTTATAGTCATGATAAAGTATTTATATGTGTAAGATGAATAGTAAACACATTAGATATGATAATTTTAGTAGTGATTTTGAACAAGTTTCGAGTCCCAAATTTTATTTTTGTAGTTGAGGAGAGAAAAAAGAGTTGCATCTCATGTCAACTACCAGAAGTGTCGGCCGCAGACCAAGATAGCCTAGTTGTTAATGTGCACCAAAGAAGTCGAGGAAGCAGCATACGAAACAAACACAAACTAAGCACATATCATATCAAAAAAAGGAAGTTAATTTACCTAAACACCTTCAAGAAACCAAAAACAAATAAAAAGTGGAATAAAAAAAATTAAATTTTACCAAAAAAGAAAAAACAAAATGTTCAAATCCACATGCAATGAATAGGTGCAAATCTTCAGTATTCTTCTTCATTTAGGAGCAACGATCCTAGGAAGTTAGAGAAAAAAATAGATGAGAAAGTGCTAATTGTACACAACTGGAGTGTTTTGATAAAATTTTAACTTGTACATGATAAAGACAAGATAAGTCTCTTCAACCAGCAACAACCATTTCACCTACTCCAATACTCCACACACAAATTTCAAATAAGAAAAACGTAAAGCTAGAAGAAAATCAATGGGATTATGGAATTAAGTGTGCCTTGGTTAGGAATAATAGTCTATCAAATTAATTTGTTATGTTTATAATAAATCAACACACATAGAAACAAATTAAAAGAAGCCCTCTTTCAAAATAATACCAAGAGATTAGATATAAAAATAAAGGAAAATGACTTACAACCCTAACGAAGTTTACAACCCGTTCAGAAAACCCTAATCATGTTTTGTCTGTTCAAGAAAACTCAACGAACTTAATTGTCTAAAAAATCTCAACTAACTTATGTTTTTTTTCAATTCTCAACCGACATCTATTGTTAACATGTGGGTTAACAGAAGACTTTACCGGCTAATGGAAGTAAATGAACAGAAACAGATGACATGGCTTATTACGTGATATTTAAATATCGAGAAAATGACTTATAAGACCAATGGAGTTGAAACCATTCAAAAAACCTCAATCATGTTTTGTCTATTCAAAAAAACTCAACGAACTTAACACTTTGTCTAAAAAACCCAACAAGCTTACGCTTTTGTTCAGTTCTCATTAGAGGCAATTGGATTCATTAGGTGTACAATTAGTTGGCAAATGACATGACATTATATTTAATGATATGGGGTAAATAAATTAGAATTGTCATTTATATATTGATTTAAGGCTTGGAGAAGAGAAAATTAATGGTTATAATGGTCTGGGTATGCTAAGTGTTTAGACTTAGGTAATGAATAATGACTATACATTCATTAGTGATCTTCCAGTTGTGGCATAGTGTATAAGACCTTGTATGTGGTAGCAAGCTGATAGACTAGTAATTGCATGTGTTTATGTTTGTTTAATTTATATGTTGACATATATGGTGGTGGGCTGAGGCGGTCCTGCTTTGCAATAAGCCAAGATACCTGGGCGGGCCATCGGTGTGTTGTAAGTCAGGTGCAGACCAATTGTATGATGTAGGCATGGGAGGCAAACCAGTCCATGACTGAAGGCCGATACTGTAGAGCGGTCCAAGTGTATTGTAGGCCTTGCGAGACGGTCCAGTCAGACTGAAGGCTCATGTGTGCATACATTGTATATATTGTGGTATGTGGTATTTTGAATGAACTCACTAAGCTATGACTTACAGTTGCAAATTAAATGTTTTTTCAAGTATCTTTGATTGTCGTGGGAGGACGAAAATGTGATTATACACATTCATCAACAATATTAGAGTCTCACATTTATCTTACATTGTTATGGTTTTCATATAATTATATTTCTAACAAATGAGTTTTCTTAACTTATGTTTTATGAAAATGGTGTTTTACCTTATTAAAAATAAAAAAAAAAATTATTGGCGAAAATGAGACGTTACATTTATTTAATAAAAATGATTTCAGTTGGGTTGTTAGTGAAAGTGAAATTTTGAATTTTGATGGATTATAATTATATGAAAATAAAAATTATTTTTTTAATAAATAATTGGGTTGTATTAGATTGATAATTTTTAGAGTATACTTCTAAAATAATCGACTCATTAATAAGGCTGTTCTATATCTTATAGTAAATTAAATTATAATTATGAAAATTAATTATTTACAAATGAAAATTTAGATGTATTTGACATGGAACGTCTTTTAAAACTTTTAAGTTGACAAAACACTCAAAACACTACTAAATATTACCTACATCTTATATTAATAGTCCATCTCATATTAATAGTTCATGTTTAGTTTTTAATTTGTCCTAAAATAATAACATACATCTAAAAATAAATATATATTTATCATAATACCCTTGTTATTGCTTAAATTAACAATGTAGGTAGTTTTGTGGAACAACTCTAAAAGATTAATCAAGTCACCGAACCGACCCGATTTATGTCGATACACACACGACCCAGTCGTTGTCGGGTGTGAGACGCTGCTCCGCTAACAATGGAAACCCCAAAAGGAAAGATACTGCCAAAGATTGGTAGGTACTAAAGGTCCCCGATAACTCCAAAACATTGTTCTTCAATTCTTTGATCTTTCTTGGGAGTTCGGATTTACCAAGGGTGCCCGATAATCCTCGATTTCTAGCGTTTTACTTAAACCCTGACAATTATCGCCCTGACTTCCACTTCTTCAATCGGATTCACAGTTATCTGGGTTGTAGTTT
This sequence comes from Lactuca sativa, assembly GCF_002870075.4. Classification (NCBI taxonomy): domain Eukaryota; kingdom Viridiplantae; phylum Streptophyta; class Magnoliopsida; order Asterales; family Asteraceae; genus Lactuca; species Lactuca sativa. The sequence goes on along the minus strand of NC_056630.2, from coordinate 288,825,551 downwards.
GGTTAGAATTGTAGCAATCATTTGATTAATTGAATTTTATGTGATTGATCGGTAATATCATCAGTTGATTTTTGAATTGCTTCTTTTCAAATTTTCCGACGATCGCCGAATTTTGATTAATCGAAGTTCTTTGTGATTGATCGGTCATTTTGAGTTCATTTGGTTTAGTTGTCTTGATTTTGCCAACTATGGCCGGTGTAGAAGATAGTGATGCCATGTTGAGTGATGTGGAAGAAGAGGATGACCTTCCGGTGCCTATTGTTATTGGAACTTCACCTTCGACTGAGAATGTGTCGGTTGAGAGATTTCGAGAGGTGGTGGCGGAGCTCGATCGTGAACGACAAGCTCGTGAAGTAGTGGAGAAATCGAAATCGGAATTGCAAGTTTCGTTTAATCGATTGAAAGTTCTGGCACACGAAGCGATCAAAAAGCGCGACGAGACGTCGCGCCAGAGAGATGAACATCTTAGATCAAACGAGAAATTATCTTCAGAGTTGGCTGAAGCTGTTAAGGAAAAAGAAGAGTTATCGAAGCAGTTGGCTGAATTCGTTAAGGAAAAGGACGAATTGTTGAAGCAGAAAGGTGATTTCGCGAAGCAATTAGAGGAATCGGTGAAGGCCAAGGATTCATCTAGGTCTGAGATTCAGACAGCTGCCCAGATGTTGGTAACCGGAATCGATAAAATATCAGGTAAAGTGAATAACTTCAAGAACTTCACGTCCGGAGGATTACCTAGGTCGCAAAAGTACACTGGTTTACCAGCTGTTGCTTATGGAGTGATCGTGAGAACTAATGAGATCGTTGATGAGCTTGTTAGCCAGATAGAATCAACAACCAAGTCAAGGAATCAAGCTAGAGAGCAAATGGAACAGAGGAATTACGAGATCGCCATTGAAGTATCAGAGCTTGAAGCTTCAATCAGTAGGCTCAGAGAGGACGTGTCAAAGAGAGATTCCGTTCTTGAAAGTTTAAAGAAATCAATGGAGGAGAAAGACGAGATGATATCAGAATTAGAAAACGAGTTGAATGAGAAGCAAGATTTATCAAGTGAATATGGTAATAAGTTGAGGGTTTTGGAATCACGTATGGATTCACAAAAACCATTACTTGTTGATCAACTGAATCACGTTTCAAAGATACATGACCAGATTTGCAGTATCATCAAGATAATCAATGGTAACAACAAAGAACAATCAGATTTATCAGATTCCTTGTTTCTTCCACAAGAAACAGACATAGAGGAGAATATACGAGCCTCTTTAGCTGGAATGGAATCCATAAGTGAATTAAGTTCACTTCTTTTGGAAAAAACAAAGGATTTGGTAGTGGAAAAAACCCGAGAAGTGAAAACTCTAAACGAAAAAGTTACTCAGTTATCAAAGGAGAAAGAGCATATCGGGTCCTTACTAAAGAGTGCTTTATCAAGAAGAATGTCATCCGATCTTTCTTCAAAAACCAATGAGCTGTTTAAAGTTGCAGAAAACGGATTAAAAGAATCCGGAATTAATTACAAGTTCAATGAAACTCTTACAGAGGATGATGAAATATATAATTTGGTTAGTATCTCATCATCATCATTACTTTCACAAAATCTTTTTTTTTTTTTTTTTGGTTAAAATGGGTATCTTGTATACACAGGCTGGTGCTCTTGAGAACATCATAAAACAATCTCAGCTTGAGATAATCGAACTCCAGCATACTGTTGATGAACTAAGGGCAGAGTCAAGTTTACTTAATGAACATGTTGAAGCTCAAAGGAAGGAGCTTTTGCAAAGGAAACAAGAGGTGGAAGAACTTGAAGAAAAGGAGAGAATAGCAAATGAAAATGTAAGCATGTTGCTATGAATTTGTGATTGAGAATCAATCACATTGATGATATTGTTATGTGGTGTAGGTTGAAGGGCTTATGATGGATATTGCTGCAGCTGAAGAGGAGATTGCTAGATGGAAAGTAGCAGCACAACAGGAAGCTGCAGCAGGGAAAGGTGTTGAACATGAGTATGTATCACAGGTATGCTTTAAAAAAAAAAAAAAAAGATCTTGATTTGATTATATCATATTATAATTTATGAATCAATAAACTGAATATTACACAAAAAAAAAAAAAAAAAAAGTTGTCTAGAATACGTAAAGAATTGGAAGAAGCAAAGCAAGTTGTGATGGAATCAGAGAAGAAGATAAAATTGAAAGAGGAAACAGCAGGTGCTGCAATGGCAGCAAGAGATGCAGCTGAGACATCATTAAAATTAGCAGACACACGGGCAACTCGATTGAGGGAGAGGATTGAAGAGTTGACTAGTCAACTTGAACAATTTGATACACGAAAAAATTCAACCAATAAAAATAGGCCACGATACGTATGCTGGCCTTGGGAATGGCTCGGGTTGGACCCTGTGGGAGTGGGACCCACCCGCCAGCCGGACATGCCTCGGAATGGTGCAAATGAAATGGAGCTTTCTGAACCTCTTCTCTGAGGGCATTTTTGTCCTTTTGGTTAGTTTTTCTTTTTTTCTCTATACACTCGAAATGAATAGGTTTTATGAATTTTTTTTAGTTTACTGTATAGAAGATATGAATTTGGACAATTTATATGATTTTTGGTGATTATTTTTTCCTTTTGTAAATGAATTTGAATTGAATTTATTGTGGGGTTTTTTCTTTTGTGATTTGTTAATGGTGAGGACGAGGGCATTTATGTCCTTTGCATATCTGAGAAAGATCGAGAGAGTGAATATCTTTCAGATTGTAAACCTGTCAAGAATTAACAAGAAAGATTAGAAAAATAGGGTTTTGGAAAAAAGGGCTCACATTTCTTGTTTTTTGGTGGATTATTGAGTTTCGCACGAGAAAAACGAAAGCCAAAAGGAGATGGTTGAACATTAAAGAGATGAATGAAATAAAATTATATTTTTTATTAAAAAAAATATATTTGGACAATTGGGCCTATTTAGCGTGTTGGGGAATAAAATAATTTTACATATATTTAATGTGGGTATATGTTAACTCAAGGACCATATCCAAAATAAAAACAAACCATAAGGATCATGCAAAAACAAGTCATAAATCCTAACAAGATGTGAAATTGGGTTATTTGACTTATTAATATGAAAATAATTTTAAAGGATCAAAATATGTTCGTAAGTAACTCTCTTTCATGTGCACGTGCAAATAACATAATTTCATTAGTTTTTTTTTTTTTTTTGAACGACTAACATAAATCTATTACTTATGTTAATTAAGTATTAGGCCTAACAAAGTATATTTGGACAATCGGGCCTATTTAGCGTGTTGGGTCTAATAAAAGAATTTGATCCATCAAGTATTATGTATTCAGCTCATCTAATGAACTTGGGCTTCTTAGTGTTGGGTTTATTTCAAGGTTGGACATTGTGTAGAACTTGGTGTCACCTATAATGCTACTTGGAATTTAAATGGTCATTCACCTATTCTATTCTTTTAATGACCATTGTTTGATTTAAGTCTGACCGAGTCCGGTCAGATAAAAATGTCTTACTTGGTCAGATCAATATGGGTCAGTGTGTTTGATATATGGAATAAGACCATGAGACTTTGTCAGCACCCTCTGACTCGGTAAGTGAAATGAAAGTAGCTGACTCCTCTTTGTTTTCTTCACAGTTTTTCCCTTTGCATCACACATCCATTGACATTCCAGCTACCATAAAACCAAACATATATATGCCCTGTTCACGCACACAAGAACCAGGAAACCCACCACAAACACCATAACCCATGTTCATCCTTTTAACCCCAACCAAAAAATCGCATTTTCATGAGAGAGAATGAGAGGGGAGCACCCTTTTACCTGTTAATCGAGTTCAGGAGGATTAAAAATTGAGATCGATTGAAGTTGAGATTTGTAGTCACCTAGCTGTTCTTCCCACCGGTAGGGAACAGAAGTTGAGATTTGTAGTGGTGGTGTTATCATGGTCAATGGTTCAGGGAGGCATGGAAGTGCCCTGTAAAAGAGCTGCAACTTTTTTATGGAGATTGGGTGATGTCCCATTCTCTCTCTAGAATTGAATGAAAGGGAAAGTAAAGAGAGAATAACGGGTATGTATTAATTTATTAAAAGGAGGTTGAAAATACCACCGAATGATGTGATTGGGTTCTTTACATGTCCATTACATTTAGCTATATTATTGTTTTTAAAATAAATAAAATTTATTGTTCCTTAAAAGTGTTAATTTTTAAATGATATGGAGGTAATTCATGCATTACATTTGGACATTTTATTTATTTAATGATATTTGTCAAAGTTAAATTTGCATACAAAAAGATATATTTTAGCTGACATAAATAAAATAAAAGGGTAAAATTGTCATTTTTCTCATTCAGCACAGTCAGTCAGAAATATAATCATGGTTTCAATCAGAAACAGATGCAGTCAAAGCTTCTGACTCGGACAGATCTTAGGAAAGTAACTACCAAATAGCCCCTAAGGATTTCACATGGTCTAAATTGAAGGATTAGTATGTGCAATTGTGTTTGTGTATGTGTGTGTGTGAGAGGAGTGAGTGAGTGAGAGAGACTTTCACTTCTAAGGTTTGCCTTTCATTCTGCAAGACATATGGGAGGAGAATAGAGATGAAGAAGAGAGGGAAAGCTTCATTTCATTGGGAAACTTGAAATTAATGGTATTTGATTGATCTTGATGAATCTTCATCAGATTACATTTGGGGAATCAGATAAGGCATCTCCTCCTTCCTCTTGAAGCTTTGGTTTTAAGATTTGAAACTCCAATAAAGGATAACCGATTGATCTCTCTAGTTCAAAATTGATGGATTATTTGGTAAATCGAAGATATTTACACTTTACACATGTATTCTAATGTCTTACTTTCAATTCAAGGAAGAAATAATGCGAGTTTTTGATGTTAAGATGATGATAATTGTGAAAGCCTTTAAATTTAACATTAAATCGGCATTGTAGTGTTAGATGATATTTAGATTAGTGTTAAAACATTGTTTTGATGCTTTGAATCAAACTCGGGCATTAAAATTGATCTGTATGGCTATTTGGGTGTTAAAAGGTGCAAAATCCCCGACTTCTATAAAAAATGGAGTTTGCTATGACCTTGAATTTCCGAACGACTGAAAACTCTCTCTAGATAGTCCTAAAGAACAATGAATTAGAAAAAACAAATGTTTAAAATACATAGGATAGGAATTTGCTCATATGATGATATATAGTGACATAATTTCAGAATGATGCAATTACAATTTCAATTGATCATCCGAGATATTATTGTATAATTTTGGAATGATGCAATTATAATTTCAAAAGTATGTAGGATTTGTGATAATTGATGAATCAAGTCTACAAGTAGATCTCTTCGTTCTATTTATCTTTGTTATATATTTCATGATGCATCCCTTCTTATATAGAAATATTAGCAAGATTTTTTTTTCTTCAATAACAATCATTGAAATAATAATGAAAATTTATGATGCCTTCTTAGTTATTAGTATAGATGGTATCATAATAATATAACAATTTTAAACGTTGTAAATAAATAGGGATGTTCTAGGTGTGGTTTAGGATCAAAATTGCACAAACTATATCGCAGAAATTTTAGATTTCAGAAATCAGAGACCACAACCTATATCGCGGAAATTTTAAATAACAAACATGTGGTCTAGCGGTTTTTATTATTTGATGTTTAGAAATAAGTAAATTTAGCCAAATATTAATAGATTTTTAATTGTTATATTTACTAATAAAATAAGAAACAAGAAATCTTATAGACGGCAAACTTGAATGGTTAAGAACGTTCTTGACGAATAAATATGATGAAAAAAATGTTTTCTCTATTTTATCTCGTTAAATATAGTTTATTTTCCTAATATATATTATATTCTTTAATTAGATAACACTATTAAAATTTATAAATTATATGTATTTTGAGTTTGGGGTACTTTTGCCATTGTGAGTGAATTTAATTTCATTCATTTGTCTATTCCTGTCTATCAAACAACATGTATTAATGATTAGTTTCATTGCAATAGAATAACCAAACATGACATATGAATGATAATGATCCATTCCATTACCTCATCTATTCCATTTCATCGTATCATTTCATCTTACCAAACAAACCCTAAGTATGAATTGACCAAAAAAAATTCATTAAATTCGAATTTGTAGTCATCACCACCCCATTTCTAATTTCCACTCTTATTACGAACCAAATAAAAATTGAATTTCCAAAAACATATATCATGAAAGTTTTATAGATAGTTGTGTTTCTTTGTAGATCATCTTGAATCGCCTTAAACAAAGTAATGAGAAGAAGTCAGATTGGATTAAAATATTTCAGCACGATCAATCCATCCATATGTCATCATTTGTTCGTGTTGTCTTAAAATTTCACCATTCATTTTACGGGGAACAGTTAAGTAATGCCGATTGTTTGTAGATCATCCCAAGTTGCAAGTTTTGATGGTTTGATATAATATCACTACTTACAAGGAGTATTAGAACATGGATGCTCATGGCTTTCAAAAAAAGATATATAACACATAATGAAAAACAAATAACACGTGTCAAACATTATGGAATTAAAGTATAAACAAATGACATCATGGAATTCTTTTTAAAAAAGAAAAATACAAAATTACAATTGAACATTTTAGAGCTCATTTTGTGGCTACATATTTACATCAAACTAAGTTTAGATATTCAAATGTTTCATCAATCTCTACCCTATCCAAATGATTTTACAAAACTTTTTAAACTCACATTTCTCATTATTAAAATCCAACTTGGAAATTGTTTTCCATTTGTTTCATAAAATGCTTATGAACATCTTATTGTCTCATTCAAGTGCTTCAGGGCCCATTTGTTACATAACATAACAGACTGTTAGTCTTGTACTGTGTTTGGCATGCATTAGACTAGAACACAGAGATTAATACCAATGGTGGAACGAGAGGGGGCAATGACTCACTCTCGACTTCTCGTATGTGCAAAAGACGTAAATGCCCCTCCTCATTTAACGAGCACCTAATACAAATTGAAAATAGTTACAACTTAAATTATCGGTTGTTGTTAGTTCATAAATAGCCAATCAAATTCAAATTTAGTTTATGATCATGAACAATCGAATCTCTAATTCATTCTTTTATCTTAAAGACTAAAACCATTTCATAATTTGCAAACAAAATATGAAAATACATGATTACCTTGGTCAACAACTTGAAGTCAATTGGAAAGATGATGAGACTTTGAAGTGGCATATCAACTCTACTCATATGCCCAACTTCAAATCAAAATATTTCAACCTGAAATTTCATGTGGAAAAGATTATCATGATACGAATTTTAAAGATATTATTATCGACATATAAAGAAATTCATGGAAGGGTGATAATTGATAATTGATAAAGTAGAAACCTTTTTTCCAATACTTATATGCCATATGCATGTTTTGAATGGATGGATTTAACAAGAGTCTCTGAAAGATCTGTGTCAAGAGTAAAACCCTTATTCATCATCTCATCCCACACATTACAAGCCAATGAAAGCTTCTTTTCATGTACAAGTCCTCTAATAATCAATCTAAATGTCACTTCATCTGGATACAAATCTTCAACTTTCATCTTCTCAAACAAATCCATAGCTTCACTAACCCTAAAACCCTTACAAAACCCACCAATAATCGCATTATAACAAACAACATCAGGCTTAATCCCATCTTTCACCATATCACAAAAGATATCATAACCCATTGATATTCTCCCTGTTTTACACATATGATCAATATAAGTTGTATATAATACACGATCAGGTGACAACCCCATTTCTGTCATTTTATCATAAAGCTTCTTTGCCACATTAAAATCACCTTCTCTTAGAAAAGATTTAATCAAAATGGTAAAAGTAACAACATCTGGAAGAATACCTTGAATGCCCATTTCTTTAAATAACTCATACGCCTTCATAGTGTTGTGGGGCCCTTTACAAAGAGCTTTAATGATTGTGTTGTAAGATACAACATCAACCATGCCTTTCACTTCCATCTTTCTCACCATTAACATGTATGCCTTTTCTATTCGATTCACTTTGCAAAAACCTTTGATGATTTGGTTGTAACTATAACTATCGAGCTTCATACCACTTCTCTCCATACTCTTCATTAGCTTTTCAGCTTCTTCTAACATCAGTTCATCACAATAATAATTCAAAAACATGTTGTAAGTAACCAAATCAGGTGGACACCCGTTTCTTCTCATAAAGCTTTTGATTGCTAGTGCTTTATTAAGGCAACCAGCTTTACAAAACCCATGAATAAGAACATTGTACACTTGTGTGCTGAAGGAAAGTTTCATGAAACCTACTGTTAATTCATAAGCTAAGTCAACTTTTCCAACATTACATAAACCCAATACAAGAGCTCTACAAGCATTGGAATCTGGTTTTATACCTTTTCGGATCATTTCATGCCACATTTCAACAGCTTCATTGAACTTTTTAGCCCTCATTAGACCGTTTATAACAGTGGTGTAGCTCACAACATCAGGTTCTTTACCCTTCTCGACCATGTTTGTCAACACAGTTAAAGCTATGTCCACTGAGCTTTCAGAACATAGAACATTTAAATACATATTGTATGCCCACATATCAGGCACAGCTCCTATTCTATTCATGTCTTTTAAAAGTTTATCAATCAATCTAAAGTCTTTAACTTTACATAAACCACATATAAACCTTGAGTATGTGAATGAGTTTAAAGAATACCCTTTTGGAATCATGGCATCGTAATACAGTTCCACTAATTCGAAACGTGAATGACATACCAAAACGCCAATGATACGGTTGTAGTCAATGCTGAAAACTCGACAATCTGATTGAGACATTTTGTCAAACACTTGGAGGGCTTTGTCTATGAGACCAGTTTTAACGTAGTTTGATATGAGGGAACGGTATATGAGCCGATGTCTACCAAGAGCTCTATACATATCCAACTGGGTATCTCAAGATATACATATCATCAGATTGAGTGAACTCCGAGCATGAAAACAAACTCGGAGATGAATATGCTCAGATGGTGAACTGTAAAAGCAGAAAAGAATCGGAATGTAGAATTACAAGACCGATTTGTCTTGTTTAGTTGCAAATGCACACACGAAACACAGACGCACTGAAAGAAATGTGAGATACCTGGTCGGCCGTGGAGTAGACGGCGAACGAGAGAGAGAGAGGGAGAGAGAAGAGAAACATCGATGGACTCGGATACTGAATTCATATGGGTTAAGGTATGTGGGCTTTATGTTTGGGCCTATATATATAATATGCCTAATAGGAACTTAATAAAATTTTTGTCATCCAGTTTTAATTATATAATATTAGTTTATAATCCGGAAACTACGGTTATAAAATTAATAAAATTTTTATAATAAAAATATATAATTATTAATTAGTTATTTTAAATAAATCATTTTAAATAAATTATTAATTAAAAGATATATATATCAAACTTTTAAAGTTATTATAACTTCAAATTTAACATATAATTAGAAAATGTAAATTTAAATTTTAAAATGAGTTGTCTAATATATCTAAATGACATATGGCATAATATTAATGAGGAGTTGTATTAGAGTGACACTTGACAAAATAAGATTAAAACTATTCATTTATTAGAATAGGGATTAACTCAAAAGCACGCATGACCTAAAATACGTTTTCGGATCTGTCCCCAAAAAAGTCTAAAATCATACCGATCTAAAATAATATTGGACCAATAAATAAATAAATAATGGATTGTTCAGAGATCGGTCCTAAAAAAGATTGGTTTTGTTTCCAGACTAACCCAAGTCTCAATAAGATCAGAAGCCAAAGTTCATATACATATCATTTTTGTGTTGGTTACATATTTGTTAATGACAAATTACCAAAATTCTTCTTTTTATTTCTTTTATTGATTTTCAGTGTATCATTTTAGTAAATCTTAATGATCATTTTGGTGTTAATAACACATTTGTTAATGAAAAAACTTAAAACCAAAATCAAAAAACCTAAAAATAACAAAATCGAATTGAATTAAACTTTCAAAACTTAATCGAAAAGGTACACATCAAGACAGTGAGACCAGAATTTAATCGAAACAAGCCTAGGACCATCAATATGCATCTCTACTCAAAAGTTGAGACTCAAACCTAAATTTGATCTCAAACTTGGAATATGGTTTTTAAGTTTGGTTTGGGCTCGAACAACTGAACAAGTTCCTAGAGCTTGGTAGACTCTCCAACTTTATGATCAAGTGGTGACACAAAGAGATATATTGTACTTTGAAAACGTCAACATAATGTTGGTGAGTTCACATGTTATTATAATATATTTTAGGATATTTTATTAATCCTAATCTATTATATTAACTAGTCGAAGGCATCCCTCTAGGTAGTCGGTTCCTTAAGGTTTTAGGGTTGTATTACCATGAGCCCCATAATAGACGTTGGGACTAATAATTTCCTCTACACGACGCTTCATCGGACGTTGAATGTTACTTATATATAATAAAGAAAGTTATCATGTCAGGATTGTAGTTAGCAATCGTAGGTGGGGTGTCAATCTCATATAGATCTATACATATCTTCCTGACTCTCGTAAGATTAACAATTATCAGGTCGGGGTAGTCGAATTTTAATCAGGCTAAGGATGAATAATAAAATCTTACTAACACATTAACCTTAGGTATTTT